>NC_057804.1:449061043-449063472 GCF_018294505.1 Triticum aestivum
CACATATCTCTACTCTTATAAAAAACAGAGTTGGTGATGATGGTGTTCCTGCCATCCTGCAATATAGGCCATCCGATTTATATCCGACGGACAGGAAGGAAAATATGGCAATTTTGCAAAAAGATACCCACACCCCTCTCCGCATTTGCAAATAAGGCATTCCCTCATTCATCCTTTTGTCCCACAAGATAAACTTCTCATACAAATGCATCTTGATGTTCCGTGCAACGCACATGGGCATCTTGCTAGTAGGGAGAAGGAGTTTGTGTGACACATATCTAGCTATATTAAGGGATAGGTAGATAGCATATGTGTGAGAGACATTATTATACTTTGAGACATTAGTGGCTATGGGTGGGCGGAATTAAAGGGGTGGGCGTGTTAGACATAGAGAGCGTGTGTGTTTCTGTGTGAGAGACTTGTAGGACGGGGTAGAAAGACGAATTTAACCCTGGCGGAGGGAGAGAAATACACAAAGTGCGCGTGCGTGATTCCGATGCCCATAGGGAAATGAGATATGTATGGTGTGAGAGAGATTGCACAATTCATTCACGCATCACTATCTAGCGATCCTGGACGTGCATCGCTTGAACATAAGTCAACATCTACTTCGTATCGTGGCCAAAGGTACAATACTGATTCAATGCTATAAAGATTGGACACTCACATATGACATTTTTTTCTATTTAAATAAACCTTTTTAGTTGTGCATGCCAAAGTTACAGTGATGTTTCTTCAAACAACCAATGTAGCTATCATGCACATGCACCATTGTTACTCTTGCATTCAAATTCATTAGTCTTGGATGATTTAAGTTTCTATTTTGAAGTAATATATGTAATATTCATATATGAATTCAACGGGTACGCAATTTATGAAATGGAGGCTATGTAATCATATGAGGTAACACTTTTAAGTAGCTAACTACAATATCCATTTCTTTTTGTGCGCCTCTACACTAACACGTCAATGCATTATGTTTAAAGTAAATAACCAATGGCACTAAATTATCTATTTACACGAGAAATACATAGGCTGAGCGTTTGATCCCTTTTTTGTGAATGCGCCACTACACCCATACGATTGGTCGTGCCCGTGTGAATGTCCAAGTTATCGGCGCATCATCCCGAGTTATTGTCTTTTTTTCTGGAGTGGACTTCACACCAGTTGTTAAATGCTGACGCGTGCCCCGTGTACATAGTCTAGCATGACCTTCCCGCTAGCACGGTCCAAAATTAGTTGAAACTGGATATGAACGATCCCATGGGCGGCAAAATCTCCCGCCTCCTTCTAAAATTTCCGCCACCTTAGTCTTTAGCATGTGAAATCCCCCTTTTGTCCTTGGTGCACGAAGACCAACAATTACAATACCGCCCTCATCTACATGATAGGTGGGGGTTGCTTTGGTAACTTCCGGTTCCCCCCACTACACGGCACCCCCATTTCCTCTCCCCCTCCCGCAAAAATGACTAACTCCACAGCACCAGAGCATCTTACATCACGCCGTCCGTACTTCATCGCCCTTTCTCCCCTCCCCTCTCGAAACCCTAGACTGCTCATCCACCGGCGTACCATAGCCCATTCACTGCCAGCGGCGTCCACCTCGCCGAATCTGCTTCTGCGGCCGCATCTACCCCTCCCACCTCCCCTAGAAACAAGTAGACTGCTCATCCACCACTGTACCACAGCCCATTCAGTGCCGGCCTTGTCCACGGCGCCGGATCTGCTCCGCCGGTACTCTCATCAACCGCCGCGCATCTGCAGCGGCTCGTTCGTACTCGCCATCGGAGACGCTTCGTCCACACCCCCCGAAGCCGCCCCACCGACGCCCCCGTCGACGGCCTCTGATCCTCTTCGCCGACACCTTCCTCAACTCTACCGGAGCCGCTTCGCCGACACCTTCCTCAACCCTACCGGAGCCGCTTCGCCGACACCAGCATCAACCCTACCGGAGTAGCATCGCCTATACCATTCTCAACCCTACCGGGGCCGCTTTGCCAACTCACAAGTCCACGGCCTCAGATCCGCTTCCTCGCACCCTCATCCAACCTACCGGAGCAGCTTTTGACGCCCCGTCCATGGAAGCAGATCCGCATCGTTGACACCACCCTTAACCCAACCACCGGAGCAGCTTCTGATGCCCCGTCCATGGTCGCAGATCCGCATAGTCGACACCATCCTTAACCCAACCACTGGAGCAGCTTCTGACGCCCCGTCCACAGCCGCAGATCCGCGTCGTCGACACCATCCTTAACCCAACCACCGGAGCAGCTTCACCTACGCCCTCGTCCACGGCCACAGATCCGCTTAGTCCACCCTACTGGAGCCGCTCCACAAACACCCTACTCGATGGTTCTAGATCTCCTTAACGAACCCCGACAGCCAGCGCAGCGTCATCACCCTCGACGTTTCTAACCTGATTCCCACCG
>NC_057804.1:449063526-449081890 GCF_018294505.1 Triticum aestivum
TCCATGGTCGCAGATCCGCATAGTCGACACCATCCTTAACCCAACCACTGGAGCAGCTTCTGACGCCCCGTCCACAGCCGCAGATCCGCGTCGTCGACACCATCCTTAACCCAACCACCGGAGCAGCTTCACCTACGCCCTCGTCCACGGCCACAGATCCGCTTAGTCCACCCTACTGGAGCCGCTCCACAAACACCCTACTCGATGGTTCTAGATCTCCTTAACGAACCCCGACAGCCAGCGCAGCGTCATCACCCTCGACGTTTCTAACCTGATTCCCACCGTCTGGAGAGATGCCAAGCACCAGCCACGGCCTAGGTACTTGTCACCTTTAAACCCGTCCAGCATCACCTGCCCGATGTACTTCAAATATACTAACCGGTCGCTGTTACCTGTTATGCAGCTGGCAAAAACTACAAGGACGATGTTTCTTCTGGATGTAACAGCTTGGCCAACCAAGATCCTGGACTGAGGCATTGCTATGATCTTGTAAGCGCGTCTCTCTCTCTCTCTTGTATTGTTCTGTGCCTGCCAGCGTGCTTTGCTAGGATTTTCGACCAGTAATCCCTTTGTGCAGACAATGATTTCTGCTACTGGCTGCTAAATTAGATATGTAGATGTCATACATGATACTACCTCGTACCTCCATTCCTAAATATAGGTCTTTCTAGAGATTCCACTCTAGGCTACATACGGAGCAAAATGAGTGAATCTACACTCAAAAATGCATCTTTATACATCTATATGTGGTCCATACTGGAATCTCTACAAAGACATATATTTAGGAACAGGGGCAGTACATTACACAAAATCGTAGGTGGCATGTAGGAATTCCAATGCACTACATTAGGCTGCCTTAGAGTGCCTGCCAGTCCAGCATATAGAGTCATGGCTAGTTTATGGTACGCACACAATCGTTAATTGGTGGTTTAAATATGCGCAAGGGATATGCAATGTAGTATCATGTAGATATGTCTGAAATTAGCCGTGTCAACTTGCAGATAGGGTTACACAATAAAAAAGTACAAGATGTACGTGGCAATTTCATGGAACATCACAAAAAAAGGAGAGGCAGCGATGAGCCTATACAGTGTGCTATGGTACGTCACTCCTCCATTGCAATCATCGTGACATGTTATTTGTATGCCAGTTCTATTAGCCAAGTTTCTTAGGGACGGTTATTATGAGTTATCCTAAGAAAATAAGCACCTGTGAATATAAGCTCCATGTAATACGCCAACCAGTTCTTTTCATTGCGTTTTCAACTTATCTTTGGTATGATCAGTGGAAAGTCTAGATTGCATTATATATATTTTTCATTTTGCTACCCATATGGAAATTAATTTGACTGGCAAACATCACAAATTGAACCCAGTGCAGTAATTAATATGATAGGAAAACAAACCATCACTATTTGCTCAAAATGCAAATACAAAGATACCATCTACTTGGCACAATCTACTTTGGTCAATGTTTTCCATAGAGATCCCATTGCCTAATTTAAACGAAGAACGCATGACCCACATTTAAATGAAGAACAATTATTTATTGAAATTCGATGGTCCAAGTGGCTGGTTATTATCATATAGCAGCACCACCTGAAAGCATCATATAGCAGCAGCAGCAGCTCATAGCAACTCATCATACAACAGCAGCAGTCTGCAATTCATCATATACCAGCAGCAGCTCATAGCAATTCATCATATAGCAGCAGCAGGAGCAGCTCATAGCAATTCATCATATAGCAGCAGTAGGAGCAGCTCATAGCAATTCATCATATAGCTGCAGCAGGAGCAGCTTGTAGCAACTCATCATATAGCAGCAGCAGCAGCTCATAGCAATTCATCATATAGCAGCAGCAGCAGCTCATAGCAACTCATCATACAGCAGCAGCAGCTCATAGCAATTCATCATATAGCAGCAGCAGGAGCAGCTCATAGCAATGCATCATATAGCAGCAATAGAAGCAGCTCATAGCAATTCATCGTATAGTGGATCAGAATGAAAATTTGGCAAAAAATCAGAGGAGATCCTCACCTTGTTGGATGAGCTCATCCTTCAACAGCACCTCAAGGCCATGACCTGGGAGGAGGGGAGCGGGAACAAGGTGCTTTCTGCCGTAGTGTGGCATCAGCCGTAGTTGTGCAGCGCCCGCCGGAGTAGTGCGTTGGACAAACCACAGTGGAGCAGCTGCTGGAGACCATGAGAATGAGCGTCGGCGCCAGACGGAGGAGCAACCAGGGAAATTTGCCCCTACCCGCCGGCCATGTAGCCTAGCTGGACATAGCATCATCGAGGACCAGGCCAGATGGGACTAGTGGCGACGGCTCGCTGGAGGAACCCTAGTGCTGCAGGCAGGGGATCGAGGTAGAGGGAAAGGGGAGAGGAGATGCAAGTGGGCAGGGCAATGAATGCTTGCGTGTTTGTTTTTATTTGAGGGTCAGGTGTGACACAGGCGTCAGCAGTTGCATTTTGAGTGTAATATAGGCAGACAACAGAGTCATTTCACTATTCCCCTTCCCTTCAATTTTTAGTGAGGTTCTACCCGAAACACCCCCCTCCAAAGCGAAATTAGTTAAGCCCAAGGCCATAACTCAAAAATGACTTCTTTACATCTTTTATGGCTTATTTTGACAATATACCGTGAAAAGGCGGAATCGAACTGGCCCTTAACCTGCAATTCAATTGTGCGTGCAATGATGAATCGCTCCTGCTTGCTATCTGTACATTTAGGCATCATCATACACGGCATAACCTAATACATGTGCATTCCATTGTAGAATCTAGAATATGCAATGTTTGTGTTAGTTCATACGTTGCACATGATGTTTAAATGCCCCTTAAATCTGGTCAGTCAAGTGATGGTCTTTAAGCCTCCTTCTTTGCTTCTTTTTTTGATATGTAAGATTTGCGCACACATCTGTTCAATTGCTTGTTTGCATCAGCCAGCCATACTAGGATTGTTTGCTTTGATTACTTGCTGTTCTTGACCTAACACTCTAATAGAGCTTGTCAACGATTTAAACACTAAGGGCTGCTGTAGTGGGGCCTTGTCTAACTCATAGGTGACATAAAGGTTTGGCTGTACACTACAGTAGGCTCTCCAAGAGTATCTGGAGATCCAGTTCGAAGGTATGCCTAGTTTTTACATAGTGCAGACATAGTAAATGCTCATTTCATTGTGTGCAAGTGCAAGATATGCGGCATGTTTCATTATGTGGTGTTGTTTTGTTATAATCTCATCCTTTTGTGTTCACAGACTAGAAAGTATGCATATTTATCTTCCAAGGAGACGAGTAACTAGTTTGTGTCACCTTGCAGAGGGGGTGCGATGAAGATAAGATTGAGGATTTCCAAGTACAAGATGTTAGGAAGGAGCCTTGCAAGAGAAGTAGGAGCTGCGCTGAGCCTCTTCAACCTGCTAAGGTAAGTCACTGTATGCAACTCAACAGTTTAATTCCTTGTTTGTTTCAGGCATAGTTAATTTTCTCTTTTTAATTGCTTTATTTGTCCTCACTTAATGAGATGCCCAAATAATTATGCCTGATGTTCGGAACTTGTATCACTATTAGTTGACATAATTAAAGGCCTTACCATTTAATTACTCTGCCGAAGTGTGCCTAAAGCTTTGAAGTCTATTAACCAACTATTATTGCATGAGGCTAACAATCTAGTTTATACTACGCTAATGATTGCATAGTTTTGCCTGATGTAGTATATTTGTATGAAACCATCTGCTGTTCATTATGCTCCCTAAGACTTTAATTGAGGTACAGAATGGCCAACTGCTTGCTTACTTATACGCAACGTGCTATCTAAATTTGTAACTTGTCTGTGTTTTCGATTGGGCCCCAACATCATGCTCCTCTGGTGAGCTAAGAGGGATTTCTGTATGCAGGCTGCACAGACTATCTTTTTTATAATTTTTAAAATATCACCTGCTTATGCTTCATGACATGTAACATTATTGTTAGTCCTGTTCTACCATGTAGTACAAAATAGTGTCTTGTTCGCTTCACTGTTGTAACTATATTTTTGCCCTAGTCATGTGTACTTACAGAAACATTTCAGGATGAAGTGACATCAACACAAAAATCTGCGAGCAGTGCGGCATGGCCGTTATCGAATGATTATGGATTGAAACTGGAATGTGCTGATGTTCTCGAGCATCAACTAGAGGTGGCAAGACAACGTGTACATGATTGTCAACGTATAATCAACAAGTTGAGACTGGACATGCAGGTATTAGATGCAGGAGTCAAAAAATGAAACAAGACACCGAGGTAACCATGAAGGCATTGGAGATTTTGCAGACTGAAATTTGTGCTATCTGAATCCAGCCAATCCTATTTTCTGAAGAGATTATAGTTCAAATGGAGTTAAGTTGATGCGTGTCCATGATGTATGAGCCGTATTTGCCCAGTGTATGTAATTTGCTGTTTGTGTATGCTTTATTATCACCTGTGTCGTACCATAATGCCCAGTGGGTATAATCGGCTGTAATTTCTTTATTGTATTATGTAGGATTATTCTACCTTTCTATGCCTTGATCTCTTTGTTGTATAGTGTATGCTTTTTAGAGGTGATAGTATTGAGTAGGATAATTCTTCGAATATGTTATATCATTCAAATGGGGGCCAACTCGCCCGACCATGGGCCTTCTACGTCTCGTAGGATCCATGGGCCTTCTACGTCTCGCAGGATCATTGGCCTTCTACGTCTCACAGGATCCATGGGCCTTCTGCGTCTCACAGGATCCATGGGCCTTGTACGTCACGTAGGATCCATGGGCCACCGACTCATTTATGGGTCTTGTACTGGCCTTTAATGGGCCGTAGACGGGCCTATAATGGAAATCATACGTTTTATGGGCTGACCATAACGGGCCGTTAATAGGCTGTATTTGGTGATGCTATGAAAATGGCCCAACAGACTAACAGACCACAAAAGGGCCGACTGTAACGACGGGTTGAATTTGGCCCACAAGAAGAAAAAGACAGTAACGGGCCATAAGTAACCGAATGCTGCAAATGAGCCCAAGAATAAATGGGCTCTGAGAAGGCCGAAAGATAACATGGGCTGGAGACGGCCCAACGGAATAACGGGACCTTAATGGGTATAAAGTGATACACTGTTCATTACAGGCCAGTTTCACCACGGGCCGTTAATGGGTCTAAAGTGATACACTGTTCATTGCGGGCCAGTTTCACCATGGGTCGTTAATAGGCCAAGAGTTACATAGGGCCTCATATGGGCCGAAAGACGTCATGGGCCATACATGGGCCAGAAGTGAAAACGGGCTGGAATAATATTGGATGGCCCAGATGACGCTACTGGTCCTAATTCGGATAGGGCGTAACGGGCCTTGGGTTAGCGGGCTGTAAATGGGCTATATGCGAACAGGCCTTAACAGGCTTTCCATGGGCTGGCCCGTCACCTTTTGAACAAGTCAAACGGGCCGGCCTTTTCACAGGAATGGGCCTCTGTTGGGTCGTGCCATGTGTCGACGTATCATAGGCGCCTTCTGTCTAATGAGTGGATGACATCTGTCCCAACAATGAGCCGACACGTGTTTCCTCCAGCCAATGATGATTTTACACGTGGAAAATCCTCATTGGTCGGGGCTGTTAATGGGTTATCAGATCCAAAACCCGACCCGATAGCTTAACGGCGTTCCGTTACGGTGGATGCCATGTGTCCGTCACCCTTGACGAAAGCACTTCTGTGACGCGCGACTTATCGTCATGGAAGTGGACACTTCCGTGATGATAATTTTGGTAATGTCATGGAACACTTCTACGGCAGCACAGGTATGACTATCTTCATTCTATCATAAATTTGTCATGGATGTACATGCATGACAAAAAACGCGACCTACTGTGACAAACACGTATCATCACGGAAGTGTTTTTTTTAGTGCTGGTGACCCAATAAGTACCCGGTACCCTCCGAAACACCTCTGGTGTCTGAATACCATCGTCCTATATATAAATCTTTACCTCTCGACCATTTTGAGACTCTTCATCATGTCCATGATCTCACGCGGGGCTCCGAACAACATTCAGTCACCAACTCACATAACTCATATAATATTATATCGTCAACGAACATTAAGCGTGCAGACCCTACGGGTTTGAGAACTATGTAGACATGACTGATACACCTCTCTGGTCAATAACCAATAGCAGAACCTGGATGCCCATATTGGCTCCTACATATTCTATGAAGATCTTTATCGATGAACCGTTATGACAACATACGTAATTCCCTTTGTCCATCGGTATGTTACTTGCCCAAGATTCGATCGTTGGTATCTCTATGCCTAGTTCAATCTTGTTACCCTCAAGTCTCTTTACTCGTTCTGTCATACATCACCTCGTGACTAACTCCTTAGTCATGTGCTTGCAAGCTTATGATGTGTATTAACGAGAGGGCCCAGAGATACCTCTCCGATACTCGGAGTGACAAATCCTAATCTCTATCTATGCCAACTCAACAAACACCTTCGGAGATACCTATAGAGCATCTTTATGATCACCCAGTTACTTTGTGTCATTTGATAGCACACAAGGTATTCCTCCGGTATCCGGGAGTTGCATAATCTCATAGTCGAAGGAATATGTATTTGACATGAAGAAAGCAATAGCAACAAACTGAACGATCATTATGCTAAGCTAACGGATGGGTCTTGTCCATCAAATCATTCTCCTAATGATGTGATCCCGTTATCAAATGACAACACATGTCCATGGTTAGGGACACGGTATTTGTTTATGTATTCACACATGTATTTAGTTTCTGGTCAATACAATTCTAGCATGAATAATAAGCCTTTATCATGAATCAGGAAATATAAAATAACAACTTTATTATTGCCTCTAGGGCATATTTCCTTCAATAACCTCGTCGGCAGCAGGGCACAGTTCAGGCGTGAAGAGCTTCTCATAAAGGGAATGAACCATTCCCTTGATCTCCCCCTAGGAGCTACACACCGAGCCATCATCACGGTCAGCGAGTGAATTCTGTTACTTCTCCATCTGGCCATTGCACGAGCTTGAAAAAACTCAGTGCTTCCGTCACCCGCTTTGAGCCAATCCACCCTGGAGTGTTGCCTTTCCATGATTTCCTCCTACTCAAACATCTCACATAACAGACTCTCAATGCGACATTCTTCTGACAGAGAAGATGGAGAGGGCGAGGAAGCCCTAATAGTAGCCAGGCGAAGCTCCATCTTCCCAATGTTTTTGTGGGCAGAACCAAATGTTTCTTTACTCCAAGTCCATAGAGAGCCAGCTACATTCTCCAGTTTATCCTATATCACCTGCCGAGACAAGAGGCCATCCCTGCCAGCTGACCAAGCTTGCTCAAGGGTATCCTTGTAGTCTGCAGCCCGCACCCACATTGCCTCAAATCTGAAACCCTATTGCACTGGAGCCAAGCGACGCTGCCGAGAGCCATGGTCCAGGCAAACAAGGATAGGATAGTGATCAAAAGTTTGTCGCAATGGTGTTCTCAATATTGCAGGCTTCAAATTAGCTGGGGAAAGCACTATTGGCCATGGCATGATCTAAGCGGCACCTGACATGGTTCTTGGGGTCTTGCTTGTTTCACGAAGTGAATTTCGGACCCGAGAACCCCAAGTCGGCAAGGCCACAATCCATCATGCAATCCCGAAATGCAGCAATCTCAGAATAAGACTGGTCCCTAGGGTCACAATGTTCATCCTAATATAGTACCTCATTAAAGTCTCCACAAAAAATCCAAGGAACACTCCAGGACGGTTGCAAGCGTCGAAGGAGCTCCCAAAAGTGAGGTCTATCATCCCTTCTTGGTTACCCATAGACAAATAATGCATGCCACGGCATACCATCCTCCAATTTCACATGAACATCAATATAACAGTTGTTGGCCGCCTTGACAGTCACATTAGCAGTTGATGACCAAAAGAGAGCAAGGCCGCCACTAAGGCCCTCACTCCTGACAGCATAATACCCAAAAAAACCAGAGACCGCATGAAATTTTTCACTCTCTCATCCCTCATCTTCATCTCCGAAAGGAAGAGGAGGGAGGGTCAGTAGAGCTTCACAAGCCAGCAAAGCTCGCCAACTGTCGAGTTTGACCCCAAGCCTCAGTAGTTCTAGCAAATGATACTCATTGCATTTGGTGGGACTGTGTTGCAGCCTCTGCCGGATCCGCCGATCGAGAGTTTGAGGTGCATTGTTTCTTGTTTGACTCCGTGTAAATGACCTTCTCCACATCATAAGTATTAGTTTGGGTGCCAGCAACCAGAACCAGAGCTATCACATTAGCTTCAGACTGCCCCGGATCATAAGCCAGCCCTGATGGAAGTGACTTAGCAGATTTCCTCTTCTGCCCCGTAGTGTTGTTTTTCTCCTGACCTTCCGGGAAAAGCTCCCTGTTAGCAGTTCCTGCTCTTCTCCTTCCCCGTCCTCAAGAAGAGGGTGCACGACCGTGGCTCCTTACACCCCTCTTAAGTGGGGGAGGAAACCTCGCCCTCCACTTCAGTTGTGCTAGTAGGGTCTATAGGCTTTTATCGACTTGTTAAGGTCGACCAGGAACCACCCGCCTTGCCATCTTCCCCAACAAAAGTAGAAGCATTACTAGATCTTGATCCTCCTTACTTCTTGTAGCTATCATCAGGTACACAGAGCTTCTTGGCGGCATATGGCAGGAACGCCACTCTCATCTCTGATGCCTGGGTTTGGGCACAGGACCGAAGATTGCCCAAGGAGGCCACATGAGAAGCAATGAAATGGAAGATGCTCATACCTCACATAATATGTGTCAGCAAATTGGAGCCTGACTGAAGTCACTGTCACATAGCGAACAATTGGCTCATGAACCGCAATCTCAACCCTCACACACATATTTCCTCCCCAACAATGGCCATCAGCATCGGCCTCTACCATGGAAATACGGCCAATGGGCATGGCACACTCCACCTTAGCTTTCATCAATCTTGGCGGCAGATTCATGATGCGGGCCCAAATGGCCAAACGATCAAACTGTACTTGAAGTGGTTGGATGTTTAGATGAAAGACCTTGAGAAGAACAACATGCTTGCCCTGTTGCCCACCATCCAAGGCGAGCCTTCGATCACCCGGGCTATGTATGCATGGGTACCAAATTCAGCAACGAACACATTGTCCCTGAAGGGGTGGAACAACAAACGTTTCGGGTAGCCCCATGCCAGGCTCATTGCCAACGAGATTGTTTGGATATGGAGGGTATTGGGAGAAAGCACCTTCCCCACAAGGGCACAATCCGGAGCAACCAGATCGTCCTCATCCTCGTCGTCCAGCACCACCGGTTGCGCCTCGACCGCTGTGAGGCGAAGCCGTTCCATCATCTCTTCCACGCGATCCGCTGAACATGAACCGCCTGCCGAGGGAAATGGGCCTGTAACCGCCACCACCACCCCCCTCCCCCGCTTGGTAGCACCTGCCTCCGATGAATGCCGCCTCCTCCTGGTGCAGTCTGCACGTCCCAAGGGCACCATACCCTCCCTCATCACGAGCTCCTGCCATGCCAGCGCTGGCAATACCCAATCCAGCCCCTGCCAAGGGTGGGTAGCGATACAGAGAACGCCCCTTAATCACCCTGAATAGTGACATGACGGAGAAACCACAAGCACCCCGGTGCGGTAAGAGATCAGCGGGATTTGGGAGAGAAGAAATTGGATCAGCGATCCGATCGCAAACCCAGACTACGATCAAACCCTAGGAACTGCGTGTCGTCGTATCATCACGGGAGCCTAGGAAAGAGAACATTGTGAATAGCAATCATTGGATGAGTTGTGGTGCAGCACCGACTATTAGAAATACGTCAATCCACATGTGGTGTGTGAACAAGAAAAGTTGTGTACCATAGTCAGGGCATTTCTAACTGATCCCCGATAAGGCCGTAAGGGAGGATAAATTGGGTTATCCTCCCTTATGGCACACCTAGACGAACCCCAATCTGATGTAAGGGAGAAAGAATTATCCTCCAACCCGCCTGGACCGCCTATATTTACTCCACCCACAATCTCTCCCCTCCCTGTCATGTCGTTGATGCCTCCCCAGCCATTTCCTCTCCTCCCAATGGCCGGACGCAGTGGCCAGAGGTCCCCATCATCGAACCGCAACTTCAATTTACGCCGTCACACGAGCCACGCGTCTTCCTCCATCAGAACCTCCTCAAGCAGCCACCGGTGCGACAACGCCGCTATCCCTTCTTCGACTTCCCCGACCTTCCCGCACCGCGGCAGCCGCAGGAGCTTCCATAGTGTCCGACAGTGGGTTGGGGGACTTGGGTGGCCGAGATCCGGGATAGGGAAACCGGCCAATGCCATTGGCTCAGCTCCTTCCACATGATCGAACTTGCCGCGCTTGAGTATGATCGGTGGGATGTTCGGATGCACGGCGCTGAGGCGTGCCTTAACTTTCCGTTCGGGGTGGCGCCCGTCGAGCTCGAATCGCGGCCACCGGGAACGGTAAATGCGGTGATGGACCAAGCGGCAAGGGAGTTCCTCGTGGCGGAGGCTGTCGACAAGGAGTACATGGCGGACCTTCGCCGTCAATACCCAGAGTTGGTGAATGCAGAGCGACAGCGATTTATCGAAGAGGCGGTGGACAGGGCGGTAGTCATCATCTCCATTGACAAGGAGGAGATCGACGCCCAAGAATGGCACCATATCTTCCCCAACATCGACGATGACGACACATGGCTGGAACCAAGATCGGTGGTATGCCGTGGGACCAATGGATAGCACTATATAAGAAGGATTAGAGTTTATGTTGAATCTATGTTGAACTTCAATTTAAGTTCAATCTATGTCTAGCTTATTTAGAATCTATGTCAAGTTTAAGCCAAAGTTTAAATTAAGTAGAATCTATGTTGATCTTTATGCAAATTTCGGTTGAGTATATGTACATTACATCAAATTTCGGTTGTTTTAACCGAATCTATGTTGCATTTTTATGCACATTTGGTTGTTACTCTGTTATATATAAGGGATTGGCTAGCTCCGACCAAAACTTGGTGGAGTAAATATGCTACACTAAGGGTTTGCTCCATCGGATCCTCCTCTATTTATTGGGGATTAGTTAGAAATGCCCTCAGTAGTTAGGTATGGATAGGGAGGCATAGAATTCAATACCTCGGTTGGTCCTATACATATGACCTGCGATTAGGAAAAGAATATAGCAATAGCTAAATGACGGTGCGTGATGTCGGCCAGTTAGAGACCATCGGTTACACGATCTACTATGTGTGTAAAGAAATAGTACACCCTCTACTAAAATGGGTTAAAAGGTTAGTATGCCTATAAATAGGTATATGTTCGTTTGCATTATGAATTGCGATTGTATGATCAACCATTGTGGGTAGAATGCTAGATGGCGGGAGCACGTTACGATTATTTCTTTCCCTCCTTCATCTATTATGGATCTATGCTCCTTTGGATCGATAAACCTTTTGGATTTTATTAACTTTCATAATTATTTTCTTTTTAAACAAAAAACTTAGTAATTACAGAAAATTAACTAATAACAAACAAGATTGTGGTTCCGGTGGGTAACTCTCCTATAAAGTTCATTAATGTCTGAAGTCACTACTTTATCTTCAGCGTACCAAGAATATTAGCGAACCACATTCTTGCAATTGCTCAGGATACCCTCTTTTAGCTACTAGGTCTATTTCTTAGTTCAAGAAATCAACGCCTAAACCAAAGATATGGATCATCAAAGGGACATTAGCATGGTGTACTCCACTATTGTAGCTAGTATATCGCATTTTTCTTCAACTTATTATTTACTAACGCAATAAATCACATGAAAAAATATATTTGTTCATTGACAATTTAAAGCAAACCTTCAAAGTACTTCAAGAACTTAAATACACTTTAGTATATAAAAATATTAGTTTTTTTATTTTTATAGTAACGTAATGTTGGATCCATTCCTTTTGAATTGTCATTTTGCCTATCATGATTATTGGGAAGAGACATTGGCAATAATTCACCATGGACACATTATTTTGTGAAAATGTTCCATTGGATGAATCTTTTAAAATATGCAGCATAGAGAAAACAAAGGCTAAACTAATCGCTTTTATTTGAACAGAAAAGATTATTGTTTCAACGAGAGAAAGAGATAAGTTCTAGATAAATTAATCATGCTGAATTGAATTGACTAATTTAAGTTCCACCTATTCAACATTAGTGGGAGTACATTATGTTTCTACTTCACGAATATGATATTTTTTGGACATTTCTAATAATAGCAAGCCTTATTCCTATTTTGGCATTTTCTATTTCAAGGCTTTTAGCACCGGTTAGTGAAGGACCAGAGAAGCTTTCTAATTATGAATCAGGTATAAATCAGGTATAGAATGCATGGGAGGTGCTTGGGTACAATTCTGAATATGATATTCTATGTTTGTGACAACAAAGAATCGTCGACACGAACAAGTCAAATTTGATGGATTATGTCTCCTATATGTCAACTCACCACACATGCCACCTCATCAATTATTATTTTCCTCTTTCTTAATTGCATGCTTCACCCAACTAGCATACTTAATGCACATGCAACAATGCATGCATGGAAAAATAGCTACCTCAATATACAATCATGCATGGACCGATATTTTTACATTGTAGAATAATCACATGATATTAGTAATACATATTTATGCTCTATAAAACAAATCTCCTTAGAATATATTGCGACCAATTCCCGCTGCAACGCGGAGGGTATCATCTAGTTACTATAAAAGGGCAACAACTTCCTACTAAAATGGAATTTGGCACTCCTTCCGCTATTACACGAAATAATAATTATAGTGAAAGGGCAGGTAGGGTTGACTATACTATTGGTGGCGAACTCCATGCTAATAATCCAAAGCGCGTGGACACGAGTTATCCGCGGAACGAAAGACAAATCTGAATCTGCTTTGTCCATGCTTCTTCTATTCTTTTCCTTGCACGGATGGAATATCCTGGTCATTCCACATCTTTGACCTCTATTAGTTTCTAAAAGAAATTTTTACATGTATCTATACGTAAGGGCATCTCCAAAGAAGACCCTCAAAACTCTCGTATATGTCTGTATTGTTGTATGCAGACCATTTGTGTCAACTTTTGTCATCCAATGAGGACCTCATCAGTCCGCGAAGTGGTCTGAACGTTCATTTTTCGGCAAATCCCAGACAAATGTGAGAGTACTTCACGGGAGTCTGGACATGCACTTGACCAAAACAAAGCCTCCACGTGGTCATACTCTCTGTTCTCTCTCTTCACATGCATGGTCCCTCTCTCTCCTCTCTTCTTCTAACCGGACACCACACTACAATATCCCACCACATGCATGGTCCTCATCTACTTTCTTTCCTCCCAACCAGATTACTTTGTGAATAGCATTGGATGACTCTCTCCCACATCATGTCCACGGACCACATCCGAACATGAAAACAGACATTTCTTGTGTTCATTTGTGGGTCAACGTTGGAGATACCGTGAGATCTCACGAATATAGCATCGATTGAGACTTTGTTAAGTCTCACTCGACTGAGATTTAGCAACCCCGTAGAAAGAAAGACAGGTTGGTCAGCGAGGAGAAGATCTCCCAAACCTTTCTTAACCAAGAACAATAGCATTTTTATCATTTCAGAGTACCTTCACAAATGTAATGATAGAATTGACAATACTATCATGGTGGCAAGCCCGACAAGCAATCTGTGTCAGCTGCCGTGGTAGCTGGCGGCGGCCGCCACATCCACTCGCGACATGTCGCGCTGCACAGCTTTTCTCACCCAGGACAAATGAAAAACGGAATGGTGGACTTGCACATTACCTGCTACCAATGACTGGTGGCATGTTTATTTCTCTCTTTTTCCCCTTGCTTTTACGACTATTTCCTGCCAACCATGCATTGCCACCAAAAGCAAATGCACATATGAGGGTGCATGGCTATGTACTTGCTTTTCCATCGACCTGAGTGCTTGTAGTACCATTTTCGTTTCTTTTCCTTATGCTCTGCGACACCTGTTGACCCGATGCTCCGACCTAAGGACCATCTGTGCACCACAACAGCAACAAGACATGCCGCCACGCATAAAGGCGGCAGACAATGTGTGGGTCTACCATCTTTGTCGTTCGTCCCTTGCAAGAAAGCTATGCAGAGCTAGCAGCAGGGCCTACCTCCAGAGACCAGGTCCGTCTCTAGAAATTTGAGGCCCCTGTGCAAAATGCAAATTCTGGTTCTAAAATTTCTAGAATACTCGGTTTTTAAGGAAAGAAATTTGAATAAATTCAAACACTGTATAAATTATAGGCTAGTCAAGATAATATGATAAAAATAAACTACCTGAATGTTAAACGAGCAACTATCTTGGAAATCTTGGTGTGTGTCAATTCGATTAACTAACCTAGTTCATATATCCCCTAAAAAAAGTTGATTGATGTACTGATGCATATGCGCACAATATATTGACTAATATAATTATTCAACAGAACACAATATAGTCTAAATTTAATGGATTCAATTCGAGCGCACCTGTTAGACATATCGGGGATGCCCTCGCCTTTGGTCTTGGCCACCCGCTGCTTCAACTTGTGTGTTTTGATTTGATGTGACTTTCCGAGCGACCGGCGGCTAGCGAAATCATGGAATTAGTTCTTGATACGAGAAGGGCTATGAATTGAGCTGTGTCTTCGGGCAGGAAATGAAGCAATCACGAAAGCAAAAAACAAAGGAAACGAAGCAATCAAAAACGAGACAACACCACTAGCCTAGGTCTCCCTGCGGCGGCGACGGCGCACATCTGTCAGTTCGTGTCGGGAAAGATCATAGATTGATCGATGGATCGGTAGGCTGTGTAGTAGATCGGGACTAGGGCTCGGTTCAGGACATATTGGAGCAGGCCCAGTTTGAGGGAGCCCGAGACTAGCAGCGAAGAAAGGGCCCAAAACAAATAATATACAGACATTGGCCCAAAACAGGGGCCCCCTAGAATTTGGGAGCCCTGTGTGGTCGCACAGCCTGCACATGCCCTTGGACGGGCCTGCCAGAGACTGTGACGGCAAGTGCTATGTGTTATTGGCCAAACCTATCAATTCCACTCAAAAATGATCATGTTTGTCATTACGTTCACGCGCGGTTTGAAATGTCAAAAATTGAGAACAATCGCCCGTGAGATGAGATATTGTAGCTTCATATCACACACGCCAACACCGTCCTCGCCAATGAGAGTGATGACAATGATGATTTAGGGTGTACCCGTGGACTTCGTTGGTCCCCTGTCGACAGCCACAGAAGGAGGGAGACAACTTCTGTCACTGCAATACCTTCTCAACCAACCTTCGCAAAGACAATAGCCTCATTCCCGTCAATAAAGATGAATGTTCTATGGTCGACTTCACGCAACATCAGGAAGAATAGTTAACATAAACATAAAAACAGGATGTTGTACTTTATCGAAGTTCAGCTCCTATACATACTAGGGTTCATCCATATCCCTGAGAACCAGGGTGTTACTTAGACATAAATACAATATGCATCATCATCATATTATTCATGGTACCTATGGATGAATGATTTATGTAACACACATATGAATCCACATCAGAGTTCGGGATTACAATGACGTAAAATGATGAAAATGCGGATGAAGGTTGATGTCGAAGGAGAATGCTCAGAAGTTGCCCTAGTCCGAACTACTGTGGGAATTTTTTTTTTTGAGCCCCAACCAGCTTTGTTGGATCAAAAGTGTATTTTCAACACAACTAAAAACGTGTATTTGCAACACAAAGGACCCATTAAAAACACAAAGAAGGAAAAAACAAAAAAACATGTATTGTGGGATGGTTTGAGTTTTCAAAGAGTTTTTGTCTAACTAGACATTTCTTAGGAACATGCAACACACATGTATGCAAATATGTATGCCCAAACCATACCACGAGGCGACAGAAGGAGACCGTCATGAATATGTATGCCCAAATCAAGGCAATGTCATTGTTGATTGGGTGAGTGCTCTGATGGATCCCGTCACCGAAGGCTGGGATGAACAACTGGTGGACGGCATTTTTGTGATGATGATGTGAAGGATATCTTATCCATCCCAATCCGGTGTGGCGTGGATGACCAAGTGGCCTGACACTATCACGAAAAAGGGATTCTATCGGTTAAATTTGTTTATCACATCGGGACAAGAATCCGCAATGTAGGCTGTAACAGGGATGCAAGCAATCATTTGGTTCACGTGCTGTAAAGTGGAACAGATCGTGGATCTTGAGCTTTCCACCGATGGTAAGAACATTCCTATAGAGATTGTCACATAATAGTTTGCATCTTAGACGGAGCATAAAGAGAAAGGATGTGGAGCTAAACAGCCTCTTAGACAACTCTACATGCTTTCTCTTAGATAGCCCGCCTCTTGTTGTCCGATGTGTTTGAGGCTTGATGAGGACAGAGGGCACTTGTTCTTGAGAGGTAAGCTCGTGACATGTGTGTGGTGAAGGCTGCTGCTAGAAGATGCTAGAATGGCTCTTCTTGAGTGCCCAAACCCCATGGTTGTTTTAGATCACTTATTGACTCTCAGATAGTAACGACGAGATCTCACATTGCCGACGATGTGAGAATGATAGAATGTGTGTAAGAAAGTGAAGGTTGGGATAAAGTTAAACCCTGTGAAGAAGTTTGTTTTCCGATCATGAGGCATGACCAGGACTTTCGCATGGGAGAGTCACCAAATCAGCATGATATGATCCCAGATGTGCAAACCTGGAGTCGTCCACAAACAGATTTCGTCAATATAAATTTTGATGCGGCTTTTCATGTGAAAGAGGCAGGAGGCGCACGGGGAGGCATAGTGTATTTGGATCAAGGACCTTCATTGTAGCTTGTGCCAGCAGTTTGGTCATATTGCCTACCCTCTACAAGTGGAAGCAATGACATGTGTGAAGGTTGTCGTAGTTGCGAATGGTTTGGGAGTTCACAGGACAATATTTGAATCAGACTCACTCTGGCTAATGAATGCTTTGAAGTGTGGAGAGTATGATATGTATTTTACAGTTGTTCTCCTTAGTGAGCTCGGTAGTCTGTGTGTGTCACCGTTTGATGTTTTCGAGTTTATTTTTGTAAGAGAGATTGTAATAAGTTGGCCCATAAGCTAGCTGAATTATGGCTATCGAGCGCACATTTGTTGCTCAGATCATCTCCAATAGAAGATGCAAATTTGGAGATGTAAAAATTTACATCTCCTATAGGTGCATTTTACATCTCCTAAAAAGAGAAAACTCCAACAGATGATGTACATTGGATATGCAAAAGAGCAACTCCAACAGATTATGTATTCCAAGATGTAAAACTACTACTCCAACGGATCAAGCGGTGGGGCCGAGCTTCCAGAGGAGCGCCGGCGGCCGAGCGACGAGAATCAGCGTGACGCTTGAGCGTCTTGCCGGCGGCGGGATCTCGAATGGCCGGCGGTGGTAACTCAAATTGGGCGGCGGCTACGCGAATGGGACTCGAGTCAAGCAGTGATGTTAATTCGAATGGCCGGTGGTGGTAACTCGAATTAGGCGGCGGCGGCACGAGAAGCTCATATTGGACGGCGTCGGGAGCTCCAATGGCTGGCGGCAGTAACTCAAATCGGATGGCGGCGGAAAGCGGCACTAGAAGCTCGAATCGAGAGGTGGAAGCAGCGGCGGCGTGGCGGCGGGTGTGTGGGCTGGCAGCAGCTGGGCAAAAGGGGGAACTCAAATCGGGAAGCGACGCGGCGAAAAAGCGGTCGATTGTAACATCCCAAATTTTCAATTTGGAATGTTATACATTAGATCATCATTGCATATCATATTTTATTGCATTTTGGTTTTATCCTAGAAATTTCACGCAACTCAAGGACTCGCGGAGAGAGTTGGGAATTTCGTTATTTCCTTATTTGAATTTTCTCAAATTTAGAAAAGGGATCATTTGATTTTAATTATTTTATCTTCAAATATTTCACTTATAAAAATAAGAGAGAGGGAATAAAATGACTTTTACAAAATAAAGAAATATTGAGGATTTAATATTAAAATCAAATAAGATTTTATTTCGGAGTTTTGTCGCTATTTTATTTGAATTAGGAAAAATACGCGTTTTTCAAAATTGCATTTAGGCTCCAAATAAATGTTCATCTTGTCCGGCTTATTATTGGAGGACGGGGAAATTTTATTTCGGAATTTTTGAAGTCCGTTTAGTATTTCTTTTATTTGTTTTTCTGCGCAAAATTATTAAAAAAACGAACCGACCTAGCCGGGCCGTGCCCGACTAGCACTTTGCCCGGCCAGCCTTTTTAAGCGGAGGCCCGAGCCGCCCCC
>NC_057804.1:449082156-449106162 GCF_018294505.1 Triticum aestivum
GCTGACCCCACTGCCAGCCGCCGCCACCGTCCCACGGAGTCGCCGTCGCTGCCGCCTGTCCTGCCCCGCCGGAGCCCGCCTCGCCGGAGGTAGCTTCCCGGTTTTTTTAAACCCGCAGTTTATTTTTTATATATAGATCGGTTTAGTTTTTTCGGTTTATTTATTTTGTGGACGTCCGTCCGTTCGTTCATTTTAATGAACGGTTTTTGTCGTTTAGCCGCAGATAGCGAACATTCGTTCGTTAGCTTGTTCGTCCGTTTTTCTTTTTTTCGGATTTTCCACGATTATTTCTGATTGCGATTTCTGATCCGATCTTCGTTCTAGTATAACTTTTCGCTCGTTTATCGGAATCAGGCGATTCAAGCGCCTAGAGTTTTGTCTCAAAACCCTCTTTTTGTTTAACCAACTCAAACAAGTTTTTGCTACTGTAAAATTTGACTTAGGTCCAGATAAGTAAATGAAGCTTGTTTCTTTCGCTGTTTGACTTTCGTTGCTTCGTTTGATTTGATTCTTTTTGCAAACCGGAGTTCTTAAGTTGAACTTTCTGGTTAGATCTCTTATGTGAGTTTTACCTGTGCATTAGATGAGTGCTTATTGTATGCTTGTTTGTTTGCGATAGAGTACCCGGAGTGCGCCGCTTGCTACTACGAGTCTCTAGGTTTTATGGATCATCAGCAAGGCAAGTAGCACTTTGATCATACCTCTTTACTACTCTGTTTTATTGCATTAGATCAATCCTCAAACAATTGCATGGTTAGGATGTGATTAATATGTGGGTTTTGGGAAGTAGATGAGGTAGTACCTATTACCTGTTTTATTATCAAACCTTTGGGAGTTACTTCTACGTTTGCTTATATTGCTATGATATGCTAGTAGACGTGGATTGAGTGAGTGTATCCATGACAGATGTGAGATTGTTATTTAATGGTTTACTTAAGGTGGCAACTTAAATTTACATCTGGGTGGATTGAGGCACCTGGGGAACCCAGTGTTGCCTGTATTTTTGGAAATCCCGGGGTACCGTGTGATTCTCATATGGACCGCCACCCAGGCTCAAAGGGATCATGAGATTATTCATGCTAGAAACTTCTATGTGCAGCCGCAAGCTACTATGGGCTCTAGCATAGTTGAGTATGTTGTGTGACCTCTTTCAGTGATAGAGTAGCAGATGTAGGGGATGTAGGTTGGTACAGTCTACCCAGAGTAAAGAGTTAATGCTTCTGAAAGACTATGTCTCGGTCATCCATTTCTCAAACACCTTCTAGTGCGAGAAATCCAACGGAGGCGATCGAATCTTGCGGGGAAAAGTGCGCAAACCTCTGCAGAGTGTATAAACTAATCATGGTTAGCCGTGTCCCTGGTTATAGACGTTTTGAGTATCTAGTACCTGGATTATCATGTGAATCTCACCATGTTACTTAATTAAATTTGTTGGGTTTAATGATGATGCTTAATTGGGATTGAGTTGGAGGAACCTTCTCAATGTTTAACAACCACCATGATAGTTAAATAAAATTTATTCCTTTGTTGTAGGGAAAAATTGGCTTTATGCAAAACTGTAACCATAGAGCTTTCCACCAGCCATATGTGCATGTAGTGATAGCATTATTCTATTCATTACTCTCTATGTGTTACATTGCCAGCATATTCCTTGTACTGATCCGTTTTCGGGCTGCAACGTTCATGTTTCAGACTTTTCAGACGACGAGTAAGGTGCCTTAGGTCGTGGTCTTATACTCAGTGATGCCGTTGGAGTTGATGGACTCGCTTATCTTCCAAGCCTTCCGTTGTTATCGTTATTAGATGGCCTTAAGCCATATTTATTGTAATAAGTTCTCTTTTGAGACATTCAATGTAATAAGTGTGTGATTGCTACTCTATTATAAATCCTCCAAGTACTGTGCGTGTCAGCATTACCGATCCAGGGATGACACTGATGCATAGAGATCAGACTGTTTGAGCTCTGGTCGCTACAAGATGGTATCAGAGCACACGCTAACTGTAGGACATGACCACTAAGCTAAAGCCCTAGATCACTACTCTCTCTTCTCATTTCTGACTCCTCATCTTTTCTACTCTTTTAGGATGGCGGATGCAAGGAACAAGTTCACACAACCGGATGAAGATACACCCTTTGGACGCCACTTGAAGTAAGTCACTAGATACCTGAACATCGGAGTACCAAGCTTCACCGGGACCTACATAGCCACTTTACCAGAAGAGGAGTGTTGGATGATTCAAGTTCAAGTTCTAGGAAGGACATTCGTGCCCGTCACTGAGCCCATAGAGTTTTCTTTTGATGCACCAACCTCGAGTCCTGGAAAGAGCATGGCAGCCCACATTACCATGGGACGCATTGGAGAAGTTTACCACAAGGATCTCGAGGATACTATTTACCAGATTTGTGGGCGCCGAGATGAGCAATGGGAGATGATCAGCGCTAGGAAGGATAGATCAATTGCAGCTTTCATCCAAGAGTTAAACCAGCACATTCGTCTCCAGGAGAACCAGATGTGCGCAGGCATGATAGATCTGAAGAAGGCTATGACCAAGATCACAGAGCTGGAGGAAGAACTTAAGTCTACACGTGATGGTTATGAGGAAGAAATGACGACACTCGTGGAGAAGAATGATGATCTGAAGAAGAAGCTAAAAGTGTTTATGGGATTCCCCGCGACTGGAGGAGAAGACGATGATTGCACTTGCCTGGAGAACTACATCATCATCGACGACACCGACTCGGACCCAAACAATAGCGATGATGACTTTGTTGATGAAGCTGGAGCAGATATCATGGAGTCTTCGACCGATCTATTTTTCTAGTCGACCACCATAACAGTAGTAGTATTCCTCCATGTAGTATAGTCCGAGCACTTTTGTAACGATAGTTAGACCGTTGTATGCCCTTGTTTGAATTGATTGAAGTGATATTATTTGTGTTTGTCTCATGTGCTTATGGGTAGTGTTTTTCTCTCTAGACCTCACTCTATTCTATATTCTCATCTTTTCTAAACCCTCAGATGCCTCCGAGACATGACAATGGATTTGCTTTCCCACCGGAGCTCACTTAGTTAATCCAGCAGTAGAATGCATTGATGCAGATGCTAGTCCAGAATCAGAATCAGGGGAACAACAACAACAATAACCCACCACCACCATCACCTGTTGATCATTTAGCCCGTTTCTTGAGGCTGAATCCGCCGGTGTTCTCCAGTAGCACCGAGCCGATAGTTGCAGATGACTGGCTCCGCAAGATGGGAAGGGAGTTGACCACTGCAGGATGCACAGATGCGGAGAAGGTGCGTTTTGCCGCACATCAGCTTGATGGACCCTGTCAGCGTTCTGGGAACGGGGGTCCCAGACTTGCCTGCCTGCGGCCTGCGGCGTGGCTCGAGTGGTGGCCCAGTACAGCCCATCTTCGTCAACACAAACTCAAGACCCTCGCGAGGGGCCAAGCCTCGCGGGGCGGGCGACGCAAGGCTTCCTCAAGAGCGGCCTCGCCAGGCAGGCTCGCGAGCAGGCGGACAGATCAAGGCAAGGGTACCTCGCGAGGTGCTTGTGACGCAAGCCATGACGATCGAGACTAGGCGGGCGCCGGCCTGCGCAGTGTCCTTGTTTCCTCTTTGATGCAAAGGGGGCAAGTACAAGCGTGGAGTACCGAGGCATCAGGAAAAGGTTACCATTTCGGTGTAACGAGACCAAGATCAGCAGAGTGGCAGGATGGAGGTCACTGTGGAGCCCAAGACGGCGTCATCGCCAGTGCCTTTGGCAGCCGAAGACCAACTTGTGAGGATAACTTGTACTAGATGTTCCCCTTCAAAATGGTTGTTGTTGGCGCCCTTCTCGCTCAATATTTGGGAAGAGGACCAGGGCCTCTATATATATAGAGCTAGCCACCACAGTAGAGGGCATCTCATAGAGCCCCCATCAGATCGAGAGGCGATCGAACTCTCCCAAGTAGTTCATCGCACCAGCCCAAGAACACCTCTCGTGAGGCTGTTCTTCCCCTTGTATTGTTCATCATCAGCCCCTGAGGCAATCCACCACACCACACACTGGAGTAGGGTATTACACCACAACGGTGGCCCGAACCAGTATAAATCTTGTGTCCCTCGTGCTGTTCATCGTTTTAGCTTAGATTCTCGCGAAGCGTTTGAACGCGGATTGGTAGGGGGAAGATCTTCGCACGCACCCCAGAGTTTGAACCTTAAGGGTCTGCTGGAACCCAACATCCGACATTTGGCGCGTCAGGTAGGGGTGCGCCGGAATCTTTCTTCCGCTGTTCCGCGTTCAATCACCCGTCATGTCCATGGCTGACGCTCGTCGGGCTCGCACCGAGCGTCGGGCCGCTCTTGCCGCCCATGCCGCCCAGACGGCTCCCGTCGGCAGGTGTCCGCGCCGTTCCCCGTCACCTGCCGCCAACGCTGCCACCGGCCCTGCGGGGAACGAGCAGCAGGCCTCGTCGCTGCATCCCTCGGTGCGGCGGGAAGGCCGCACCGCCACCCCGTCGCTGACTCCAGCTGGTTCATCGTCCCACGCACGTCGCACTCCCACAGACGCGCACGCCGCGTTGCTCTTGGCACGTGAGCTTCTGCACTACCGTCCCGTCGACGACCTCTACGAGGAGTGGCTCGCTTGCATCACCGAGCTCGTCGCCACCGCAGGGGGCTCCTCTGTGCTGTCCCTCTCGCTGCCTCGCCCTCCGTCCAGCGCGGGTGATGCAACTCAGGAGGTGCCTCCGCCACCTCCTCCCCAAGAAGGTGCCCTGGCTCCAAGGCGCACGGCCCCTGGACGAGATACACCACGTCCAGCGCCTGCACAACAAGAAAGGAGCTGCCAAGAGATCCCTCGTCCCCTAGAAGGCACTCGCGTGCTTCCTGCACCGGCACGCCATGACCGTGTCCCTGCGCCAGCACGTCAAGACCCCGCGCTGCTCCTGGCAGCGATGCGCGGGAATCCCCAGGAGCAAGCCCCGCGTTAGCAGAGAGCTCCGGTGGCCACCGTAGTGAAGGAAATATGCCCTAGAGGCAATAATAAAGTTATTATTTATTTCCTTATTTCATGATAAATGTTTATTATTCATGCTAGAATTGTATTAACCAGAAACATGATACATGTGTGAATACATAGACAAACATATAGTCACTAGTATGCCTCTACTTGACTAGCTCATTAATCAAAGATGGTTATGTTTCCTAACCATAGACATGTGTTGTCATTTGATTAATGGGATCACATCATTAGAAGAATGATGTGATTGACATGACCCATTCCGTTAGCCTAACACTTGATCGTTTAGTATGTTGCTATTGCTTTCTTCATGACTTATACATGTTCCTGTAACTATGAGATTATGCAACTCCCGTTTACCGGAGGAACACTTTGGGTGCTACCAAACGTCACAACGTAACTGGGTGATTATAAAGGAGTACTACAGGTGTCTCCAAAGGTACATGTTGGGTTGGCGTATTTCGAGATTAGGTTTTGTCACTCCGATTGTCGGAGAGGTATCTCTGGGCCCTCTCGGTAATGCACATCACTATAAGCCTTGCAAGCAATGTAGCTAATGAGTTAGTTACGGAATGATGCATTACGTAACGAGTAAAGAGACTTGCCGATAACGAGATTGAACTAGGTATTGGATACCGACGATCAAATCTCGGGCAAGTAACATACCGATGACAAAGGGAACAACGTATGTTGTTATGCGGTTTGACCGATAAAGATCTTTGTAGAATATGTAGGAACCAATATGAGCATCCAGGTTCCGCTATTGGTTATTGACCGAGAATAGTTCTAGGTCATGTCTACATAGTTCTCGTACCGGTAGGGTCCGCACGCTTAAGGTTTCGATGACAGTTTTATTATGAGTTTATGAGTTTTGATGTACCGAAGGAGTTCGGAGTCCCAGATGAGATCGGGGACATGACGAGGAGTCTCGAAATGGTCGAGACATAAAGATCAATATATTAGACGACTATATTCGGAGTTCGGAAAGGTTCCGAGTGATTCGGGTATTTTTCGGAGTACCGGGGAGTTACGGGAATACGGGGAAGAGTATTGGGCCTTAATGGGCCTTAGTGGGAAGGAGCGAGGAGGTGGCGCGCGCCCCTCCCAAGCCCAGTCCGAATTGGACAAAGGGTTTGGGGCGCGGCCCCCCTCTCCCTTCCTTCTCCACTTCCCTCCTTTCCCCCCTTCTCCTAGTTGGACTAGGAAAGAAGGAGTCCTACTCCCGATGGGAGTAGGACTCCCCTTGGCGCGCCCTCCTCCTAGGGCCGGCCTCCTCCTTCCTTGCTCCTTTATATACGGGGGCAGGAGGCACCCCATGACACACAAGTTGATCTACGTGATCGTTCCTTAGCCGTGTGCGGTGCCCCCCTCCACCATATTCCACCTCGGTCATATCGTCGCGAAGTTTAGGCGAAGCCCTGCGCCGGTAGAACATCATCATCGTCACCACACCGTCGTGCTGACGGAACTCATCCCCGACACTTTGCTGGATCGGAGTCCGGGGATCGTCATCGAGCTGAACGTGTGCTGAACTCGGAGGTGCCGTACGTTCGGTACTTGGATCGGTCGGATCGTGAAGACGTACGACTACATCAACCGCGTTGTCATAACGCTTCCGCTTACGGTCTACAAGGGTACGTGGACATACTCTCCCCTCTCGTTGCTATGCATCACCATGATCTTGCGTGTGCGTAGGAAATTTTTTGAAATTACTATGTTCCCCAACAGTGGCATCCGAGCCTAGGTTTTATGCGTTGATGTTATATGCACGAGTAGAACACAAGTGAGTTGTGGGCGATACAAGTCATACTGCTTACTAGCATGTCATACTTTGGTTCGGCGGTATTGTTGGATGAAGCGGCCCGGACCGACATTACGCGTACGCTTACGTGAGACTGGTTTTACCGCCGTGCTTTGCACACAGGTGACTAGCGGGTGTCTATTTCTCCAACTTTAGTTGAACTGAGTGTGGCTATGCCCGGTCCTTGCGAAGGTTAAAACAACACTAACTTGACGAACTATCGTTGTGGTTTTGATGCATAGGTAAGATCGGTTCTTGCTCAGCCCGTAGCAGCCACATAAAATTTACAACAACAAAGTAGAGGACGTCTAACTTGTTTTTGCAGGGCATGTTGTGATGTGATAGGTCAAGACGTGATGCTATATTTTATTGTATGAGATGATCATGTTTTGTAACCGAAGTTATCGGCAACTGGCAGGAGCCATATGGTTGTCGCTTTATTGTATGAAACGCAAACGCCCTGTAATTGCTTTACTTTATCACTAAGTGGTAGCGATAGTCGTAGAAGCAATAGATGGTGTAACGACAACGATGCTGCGATGGAGATCAAGCTGTCGCGCCGGTGACGATGGTGATCACGACGGTGCTTCGGAGATGGAGATCACAAGCACAAGATAATGATGGCCATATCATATCACTTATATTGATTGCATGTGATGTTTATCCTTTATGCATCTTATCTTGCTTTGATTGATGGTAGCATTTTAAGATGATCTCTCACTAAAAATTATCAAGAAGTGTTCTCCCTGAGTATGCACCGTTGCGAAAGTTCTTCATGCTGAGACACCACGTGATGATCGGGTGTGATAGGCTCTACGTTCAAATACAACGGGTGCAAAACAGTTGTGCACGCGGAATACTCAGGTTAAACTTGACGAGCCTAGCATATAACAGATATGGCCTCGGAACACGGAGACCGAAAGGTCGAGCGTGAATCATATAGTAGATATGATCAACATATTGATGTTCACCGTTGAAACTACTCCATCTCACGTGACGATCGGACATGGTGTAGTTGATATGGATCACGTAATAACTTAGAGGATTAGAGGGATGTCTATCTAAGTGGGAGTTCTTAAGTAATATGATTAATTGAACTTAAATTTACCATGAACTTAGTCCTGATAGTATTTTGCAAATTATGTTGTAGATCAATAGCCTGCGTTGTTGCTTTCATATGTTTATTTTGATATGTTCCTAGAGAAATTGTGTTGAAAAATGTTAGTAGCAATGATGCGGATTGGATCCGTGATCTGAGGTTTATCCTCATTGCTGCGCAGAAGAATTATGTCCTTGATGCACCGCTAGGTGACAAACCTATTGCAGGAGCAGATGCAGATGTTATGAACGTTTGGCTAGCTCAATATGATGACTACTTGATAGTTTAGTGCACCATGCTTAACGGCTTAGAATCGGGACTTCAAAAATGTTTTGAACGTCATGGACCATATGAGATATTCCAGGAATTGAAGTTAATATTTCAAGAAAATACCCGAGTTGAGAGATATGAAGTCTCCAACAAGTTCTATAGCTAAAGGATGGAGGAGAATCGCTCAACTAGTGAGCAAGTGCTCAGATTGTCTGGGTACTACAATCGCTTGAATCAAGTGGGAGTTAATCTTCCAGATAAGATAGTGATTGACAGAGTTCTCTAGTCACCATCACCAAGTTAGTAGAACTTCGTGATGAACTATAGTATGCAAAGGATGACGAAAATGATTCCCGAGCTCTTCGTGATGTTGAAATCAACGAAGGTAGAAATCAAGAAAGATCATCAAGTGTTGATGATTGACAAGACCACTAGTTTCAAGAAAAGGGCAAAGGGAAAGAAAGGGAAACTTCAAGTAGAATGGCAAACAAGTTGTCACTCCCGTGAAGAAGACCAAAGCCTGAAACTGAGTGCTTATACTGCAAAGGAAATGGTCACTGGAAGCGGAAATGCCCTGAATATTTGGTGGATAAGAAGGATGGCAAAGTGAACAAGGGTATATTTGATATACAGGTTATTGATATGTGCCTTACTAGTGTTCATAGTAACCCCTGAGTATTTGATACTTGTTCGGTTGCTAAGATTAGTAACTCGAAACAGGAGTTACAGAATAAACAGAGACTAGTTGAAGGGGAAGTGATGATGAGTGTTGGAAGTAGTTCCAAGATTGATATGATCATCATCGCACACTCCCTATACTTTCGGGATTAGTGTTAAACCTAAATAAATGTTATTTAGCGTTTGCATTGAGCATGAATATGATTTGTTCATGTTTATTGCGATACAGTTATTCATTTGAAGTTAAAGAATAATTGTTATTCTGTTTACATGAATAAGACCTTCGATGGTTATACACCCAATGAAAAATAGTTTGTTGGATCTCGATCGTAGTGATAAACATATTCATAATATTGATGCCAAAAGATGCAAAGTTAATAATGATAGTGCAACTTATTTGTGGCACTGCCGTTTGGGTCATATCGGTGTAAAGCGCATGAAGAAACTCCATAAAAATGGATTTTCAGAATCACTTGGTTATTAATCATTTGATGCTTGCGAACCGTGCCTTTTGGGCAAGATGACTAAAACTCCGTTCTCCGGAACAATGGAACGAGCTAGTGACTTATTGGAAATAATACAATGCGGTCCAATGAGTGTTGATGCTCGTGGCGGGTATCATTATTTTCTGACCTTCACAAGATGAATTGAGCAGATATGAGTATATCTACTTAATGAAGCACAAGTCTGAAATAATTGAAAGGTTCAAAGAATTTCAGAGTGAAGTGGAAAAATCATCGTAACAAGAAAATAAAGTTTCTGCGATCTGATCACGGAGACGAATATTTGAATTACAAGTTTGGTCTTCATTTGTAACAATGTGAAATAGTTTCACAACTCACGCCACCTGGAACACCACAATGTAATGGTGTGTCCGAACGTCGTAATCGTACTTTACTAGATATGGTGCGATCTATGATGTCTCTTATCGGTTTACCACTATCGTTTTGGGGTTATGCATTAGAGACAGCTGCATTCACGTTTAATAGGGCACCATATAAATCCATTGAGACGACACCATATGAACTGTGGTTTAGCAAGAAACCCAAGTTGTCGTTTCTTAAAGTTTGGGGCTGCGATGCTTATGTGAAAAAGTTTCATCCTGATAAGCTCAACCCCAAATCGGAGAAATGCGTCTTCATAGAATACCCAAAGGAAATTGTTGGGTACACCTTCTATCACAGATCCGAAGGCAAGATATTCGTTGCTTAAAATGGATCCTTTCTAGAGAAGGAGTTTCTCTCGAAAGAAGTGAGTGGGAGGAAAGTAGAGCTTGATAAGGTAATTGTACCTTCTCCCGAATTGGAAAATAGTTCATCACTGAAATCAGTTCCAGTGATTCCTATAACAATTAGTGAGGAAGCTAATGATGATGATCATGAAACTTCAGATCAAGTTACTACAGAACCTCGTAGGTCTTCCAGAGTACGGTCCGCACTAGTGTGGTACGGTAATCATGTTCTGAAAGTCATGTTACTTGACCATGATAAACCTACAAACTATGAGGAAGCGATGATGAGCCCAGATTCCGCAAAATGGCTGGAGGCCATGAAATCTAAGATAGGATCCATGTATGAGAACAAAGTGTGGACTTTGGTGGACTTGCCCGATGATCGGCAAACCATAGAAAATTAAATGGATCTTCAAGAGGAAGACGGACGTTGATAGTAGTGTTACTATCTACAAAGCTCGACTTGTCGCAAAAAGGTTTTTGACAAGTTCAAGGTGTTGACTACAATGAGATTTTCTCAACTGTAGCGAGGCTTAAAGTCTGTCCGAATCAAGTTAGCAATTGCCACATTTTATGAAATCTGGCAAATGGATGTCAAAACTGGATTCCTTAATGGTTTTCTTAAAAGAAGAGTTGTATATGATGCAACCAGAAGGTTTTGTCAATCCTAAAGGTGCTAACAAAATGTACAAGCTCCAGCGATTCATCTATGGACTGGTGCAAGCATATCAGAGTTGGAATATACGCTTTGATAAGTTGATCAAAGCATATAGTTTTATACAGACTTGTGGTGAAGCCTGTATTTACAAGAAAGTGAGTGGGAGCTCTATAGCATTTCTAATATTATATGTGGATGACATATTGTTGATTGGAAATGATATAGAAATTCTGGATAGCATGAAAGGATACTTGAATAAGAGTTTTTCAAAGCAAGACCTCGGTGAAGCTGCTTACACATTGAGCATCAAGATCTATATAGATAGATCAAGACACTTGATAAGATTTTTCAATGAGTACATACCTAGATAAATTTTTTAAATATTTCAAAATGGAACAGTCAAAGAAGGAGTTCTTGCATGTGTTGCAAGGTGTGAAGTTGAGTAAGACTCAAGACCCGACCATGGCAAAAAATAGAAAGAGAATGAAAAGTCATTCCCTATGCCTCAGTCATAGGTTCTATAAAGTATGCTATGCTGTGAACCAGACATATTGTATACCTTGCTCTGAGTTTTGCAAAGGAATACAATTTTGATCTAAGAGTAGATCATTGGACATTGGTCAAAATTATCCTTAGTGGAATAAGGATATATTTCTCGATTATGGAGGTGACAGAAAAGGTTCGTCCTAAAGGGTTACGTCGATGTAAATTTTGGCACTGGTCCAGATGACTTTAAGTCTTAATCTGGATACATATTGAAAGTGGGAGCAATTAGCTAGAGTAGCTCCGTGCAGAGCATTGTAGACATAGAATATTTGCAAAATACATACGGCTCTGAATGTGACAGACCCGTTGACTAAGCTTCTCTCACGAGCAAAACATGATCACACCTTATTACTCTTTGGATGTTAATCACATAGCGATGTGAACTAGATTATTGACTCTAGTAAACCCTTTGGGTTTTGATCACATGACGATGTGAACTATGGGTATTAATCACATACAGATGTGAATATTGGTGTTAAATCACATGGCGATGTGAACTAGATTATTGACCCTAGTGCAAGTGGGAGACTGAAGGAAATATGCCCTAGAGGCAATAATAAAGTTATTATTTATTTCCTTATTTCATGATAAATGTTTATTATTCATGCTAGAATTGTATTAACCGGAAACATGATACATGTGTGAATACATAGACAAACATATAGTCACTAGTATGCCTCTACTTGACTAGCTCATTAATCAAAGATGGTTATGTTTCCTAACCATAGACATGTGTTGTCATTTGATTAATGGGATCACATCATTAGAAGAATGATGTGATTGACATGACCCATTCCGTTAGCCTAGCACTTGATCGTTTAGTATGTTGCTATTGCTTTCTCCATGACTTATACATGTTCCTGTAACTATGAGATTATGCAACTCCCATTTACCGGAGGAACACTTTGGGTGCTACCAAACGTCACAACGTAACTGGGTGATTATAAAGGAGTACTACAGGTGTCTCCAAAGGTACATGTTGGGTTGGCGTATTTCAAGATTAGGTTTTGTCACTCCGATTGTCGGAGAGGTATCTCTGGGCCCTCTCGATAATGCACATCACTATAAGCCTTGCAAGCAATGTAGCTAATGAGTTAGTTACGGAATGATGCATTACGTAACGAGTAAAGAGACTTGCCGGTAACGAGATTGAACTAGGTATTGGATACCGACGATCAAATCTCGGGCAAGTAACATACCGATGACAAAGAGAACAACGTATGTTGTTATGCGGTTTGACCGATAAAGATCTTCGTAGAATATGTAGGAACCAATATGAGCATCCAGGTTCCTCTATTGGTTATTGACCTAGAATAGTTGTAGTTCATGTCTACATAGTTCTCGAACCCGTAGGGTCCGCACGCTTAAGGTTTCAGTGACAGTTTTATTATGAGTTTATGAGTTTTAATGTACCGAAGGAGTTCGGAGTCCCAGATGAGATCGGGGACATGACGAGGAATCTCGAAATGGTCGAGACGTAAAGATCGATATATTGGACGACTATATTCGGAGTTCGGAAAGGTTCCAAGTGATTCGGGTATTTTTCGGAGTACCGGGGAGTTACGGGAATACGGGGAAGAGTATTGGGCCTTAATGGGCCTTAGTGGGAAGGAGCGAGGAGGTGGCGCGCGCCCCTCCCAAGCCCAGTCCGAATTGGGCAAAGGGTTTGGGGCGCGGCCCCCCTCTCCCTTCCTTTTCCACTTCCCTCCTTTCCCCCCTTCTCCTAGTTGGACTAGGAAAGAAGGAGTCCTACTCCCGGTGGGAGTAGGACTCCCCTTGGCGCGCCCTCCTCCTCTCTTGCTCCTTTATATACGGGGGCAGGGGGGCACCCCATGACACACAAGTTGATCTACGTGATCGTTTCTTAGCCGTTTGCGGTGCCCCCCTCCACCATATTCCACCTCGGTCATATCGTCGCGGAGTTTAGGCGAAGCCCTGCGCCGGTAGAACATCATCATCGTCACCATGCCGTCGTGCTGACGGAACTCATCCCCGACACTTTGCTGGATCGGAGTCCGGGGATCGTCATCGAGTTGAACGTGTGCTGAACTCGAAGGTGCCGTACGTTCGGTACTTGGATCGGTCGGATCGTGAAGACATACGACTACATCAACCGCGTTGTCATAACGCTTCCGCTTACGGTCTATGAGGGTACATGGACACACTCTCCCCTCTCGTTGCTATGCATCACCATGATCTTGCGTGTGTGTAGGAATTTTTTTGAAATTACTACGTTCCCCAACACGCAGGCTGCCGCGCCTTCACCACCGAGCTACGAAGTGTCGCCTGGCCGGGCAAGTTCAAGCCGGACCTCCCTCCTCGCTACGACGGCACTGCCGACCCCGTGGAGTTCCTGCAGCTCTACGAGCTAGGCATTGAAGCCGCCAATGGGGATGGAAAGGTCATGGCGAACTGGTTTCCCATGGCGCTCAAGGACGGAGCCCGCACCTGGCTCCTGAACCTGCCTCCCGAACGATCTCCTCCTGGGACGAGATGCGCACCTGCTTCATCGCCAACTTTCAGGGCACTCGCGACCATCCGCCGGTCGTGGGTGACCTGTGCCGCATCAAGCAGCAACCCGGAGAGACCTTGCAGAAGTACATCTAGCATTTCAACAGCGCTCGCCTCAAGATTCCCAAGGTGACCGAGGAGGCCATCGTCTCGGCGTTCTCTGACGGCGTCCGCGCCGTCAAGATGAAGGAGGAACTGGCGATCCATGAAGATCTATGCATGTCTCTGGAGCTGTTCAACCTGGCGACCAAGTGCGTAAGGGCTGAGGAGGTACGCCTCTCCCTTCTCGAGCTCCCAGCTGCAGATCCAGAAGAGAAGTAAGCCAAAGCCAAGGATGTGAAGTGCAAGGGAGAAGTTGTGCTCGTAGCAGAGCCGGATACGAAGCACGGCAGGGACCAGCCGGAGTCGTCCAAGGGCAGCCGGCACTTCGTGTACCACGATCTCCACACCCACAACACCAACGAATGCCAAGAGCTCAGGGCCATGCGAGAAGGCCATGTCGGTCGACGCCCCGAGCGCAACGATCGGGGCTATGGCCGAGGCGGAGGAGAGGTGGAGGACGATGGGACGATCGTGGCCCACACCAAGGGTGGCGTGACCGACCTCGCGAGGACCGCTGGCAGGACCAGCCTCGCGAGGGGGCTTGGAGAGATCAGCCTCGTGAGGATCTCCCACAAGGCAACGCAGGCCTTCCTCCTATGCCACCACCGCCAAGAAGGAATGACGACCATCACCAAGACAAGGGGGCTGGGGGCTTCCAGGAGCCACATGCTATTGCTTGCATCTTGGGCGGTGCCCAGGCCCCAGCCTCTCAGCGCATCTTCAAGCAGTTTGCTTGCGAAGTGAATGTAGTCCTCCCCAAGCTCGAGGCCACGCGTCCTCTCAAGTGGTCCACGTGCACCATCATGTTCATCTTAGCGGATCAGCTCAAGTGCGCGGCAACAGCCAGTGTCCTCCCAATGCTCTATTCCCCAGTCATCAGCAATGTGCAAGTTACCAAGAACCTCATCGATGGTGGAGCAGGGCTCAACGTCCTGTCCGTAGAGACGTTCAACAATCTCCAAGTGCCATACGATCAGCTTCAGCCGGCCAAGCCTTTCTTAGGAGTCACTGATGGTTCCACAATCCCGATAGGGCAGGTCCGCCTCCCTGTCACCTTTGGACATCGTAAGAACTACCGTACCAAGCTCATTGACTTCGATGTTGACCACATTCGCCTGCCATACAATGCCATCCTCGGATATCCAGCCCTGGCCAAGTTCATGGCAGTGACTCGCCATGGCTACAACGTCCTCAAGATGCCAGGGAGTGGCGCAGGTCATCACGGTCCCCTGTGAAGAGAAGGATGTGGTGTGCTCTCTTGAGAGTGCCTTCCAAGCCACGTCAATCGAGGACCCAAATAGCAAGAGCGGAAGCCTCCCTGAAGCAGCTCCCAAGAAGAATAAGACATCACTCAGCTCAAGGCCTCGGGAGGCAGGCATCTCCGGAGGTGCCGCGCCAGGATCTGCACCCAACCAAGGGGCGCCGCCATCCGTCGCATAGGAAGGCGCGTCCGGCGCCCTCCTCGGGCAAGGCTCGGGGGCTCTCTCCTGGAGGGTCACTGACTTTGCCAAGATCACGAGGGAGGCGCTCGGGCACCACTTGGAGGTGTGCTTCGCGGCACGTTTCCCTCAGGAAGGCATAAGGCAAGGAGGGCCCAACCCTCAGGAGTTCATCACCAAGATCACTCAGGAGCTGCAGGAATCGAGAGTCATGCACGGCAACCGTCGCCTACCCAGCGTAGCTCCCCATCCAGGCGAGGATGGCGGGCTGCACGTCTGCATCGACTACCCAGGGCTCAATCGAGTCGCGTCTCAGGAGCGCTTCTGGCCTTCACGCGTGCGGCATTGCGAGGGCCCACCTCACAGCTACGTTCGCATGCCTTTCGGCCTGCCGAACACGGCTGCTGCCCACCAGCGTCTGATGAGGAGCATTCTGAAGGCTCAGGTGGCCAGGCACCACGCGTTCTTGGAGGAAATGGAGATGGACCTTGGCGAGCCGCCCGGACCTCCAGAGCCTCCCGAGGCTCAGAGTTCCGAAGGCTCGTGAGGATTGGCTTCTTCACCATGCACCATTGGCTACTCCAACAATCGCTCTGCAATAATATCAGGTGACATCCTTCGAGTTTCATTTCAGCTGGGAGCGCCCTCAGGGCTGCATCATTCCCAGGTCGCGTGGGTCTGTCCCCGCGGCATGTATCCATTTTGCTTATGTCTTTAGCTTACTTTGTTGGGGGCGCCCCTCGGGCTACATCATCCCCAAGCCGCTCAGGCCTGACCCAGTGGCGTGTGCCTTTCCTTGCATCTATCTAAGTTGGATTGCCTTTTCATGCTTAACCTGCATGTGATAATCGCCTGCTCGATTGACGCCTACCTTTGGAGCCGCTCGCTCTGGCACGGCGCTTGTGCATGAGTCCGTCCCTGCAACATCGACAAATCTGAGTGGTCGAGCTCTGGCCACGGCAGCCCCGCAAGGCGCTACCTCACCAGGCCCTCAGTGCCCTCATCACTCCCTCGGAGCAACCAATGGCTGGCTGGCAACCGTAATGGCAGTCCTTTTTTTCCTCGCGTTGGTTTACAGGGTCCACCTAAGGAATAACGTGGGGGCATCGTGAGCTCTCTCTCTCCCTCTCATGTGTGATCCGCTCGCGTGTTAAAAGGGGGGCACCTGAGCATCGCGACTCAGGGGCTCTTACTGGATCTCCAGCCCTCACCCCTGGCCTTGACCCACGGCATCGCGAACTGTCATACCAGTGGCGGCTGAGCTTGCTCGAGGGCCGGGACCTGAGGACGTAGAGCATGAAGGAAAGTGCGGGGAGGAGGGTAGAAGCTCACGAGGGCCTGACCCAGTGACATCCCAGCTGCCGACGCGCAGGTCCGGCACCTTGCCAAGGAACGACTCCAAGCTCCCGAGATAAGGCATGCTCCTGGAAAAGCTAAATCAACGTGACACCAAACCCTCGCCTAATGCGGTTCTGTCACGGTGACGTTGCCTTCCTTTCTCACCCAGCGGAGGCTGCTTGAGTGCTAAAGGGGATCTCCTGAGCATCGCGCCTCGGGGGCTCTTACTGGACCTCGGGCCGCTCACCTCCTGGCCTTGACCACGACATTGTGACCTAGCATACCAGCGACGGTTGAAGCCTGCCTGGGGACCGGGACCTGTCAGCGTAGAGCATCAAGCCCTCGTGAGGATAGAAAGGGGGAACCGAGCCGAGACGGGACAAGCATCTCGCACCAATCCATAGTAAGGATGATATTCACAAAAGACATAGCAGACGCTTTACATACCCCACGGGGGGTTTCCTTGATTCCTCCCAGGGAACAAAAGGAGTTAATCCTAAGGGACGCTAACTACGCACGCCTCCCTGGTCGATGCCATCATCAACAGTGGGCCACCAAGCGCCGGCGCCAACCCCATCCAGATCAGCCGCGTCGGTGGCCCGATGCGGCTGCCCTACTCCGAGTACGACGCGAGCTCGGGGGCTCGTAGCTGTCGTCGCTCGTCTCCGGAGTCACGAGAATCTCGGGAGAGTCGCTGGACCCTCCGCCTTCTCCGCTGCTACCAGAGGAGCTGTTGGGGAAGCGGTTAGCAGGCCTAGCCCTTGCCACTTCGATGCCCCGGCCGCCTTCCCCGGGGCAGCATTCCAGTCGGCGTCCTTCCATGTCGAAGACCTTGAAGAACATCAAGGAGGCACCATCGTATTCGAAATGAATCACAAGGGCACCTCCAGTTCGGCAGACCCGGGCAATCTCGCCACAGCCCCGGGTCATGTAGACCTTGCCCGGAGCGACAACCTTAACCTCCACTCTGGTCGCAGGGGTACTGCAGTTAGCATGCTGCAGCCAGAGCTCAAGAGGCCCTCTCGGCGGCATCTCAAAGGTGAAAGAGAGAGGAAGGTGAATCCAAGAGCTTGGAGGCATGGCGGCGTGAAGCACGAGCTCGCGAGAAGAGCCCTCGGCATGGACTCCAGGGCGACGACGTGCACCGCCGTGATTCGTCGGCGTCGCCGGTGGCGCGGGCAGTGCTGCTCAGCGTCTCCTTCTCTAGGGCCCTCAGCCCGGGTGTACAAGGGCAGCGGAAACCTAGGCGGTGGCCGCTCGTACCAAGGCCTCGACGTCCCCTGCCGCACGACCTCATCGCGGCGGCCAGGGACCAGCCGCTTCTTCGGCGGGAGCGGGTCGGGACCCTCTCGGGGGGGCTTCCCTTTCTCTTCCGCTGAGAACTGGCAGATCGGTGGCATTGGCGTGAAGGTGGAGGAGGGGAGAGAAAGAAGGAGTGAAGCAAGAAGAGATGGACTACGGGGGCTCTCGCCGGTCCGTACTTATAGTCCAGAGGAGGCCAACCGACGGCCTCCACGATCGCAGGTAATCATGACTCATTTTTGCATGCAGGGACTTGTCAAGTCGAGCAGTTCCGAGGCAGCGTGAGGAAGCGAAGACGCCCACGTCCAATCAACCGCCATGCGGCGCCCAAGGACGCAGGCTGTTGGGGCCCGCGGCGCTCCGCACTTGCCCCTTCACTTCTCTACTAAGCCAAGTCTGAGCGCGCCTTGGGCCCAGGGGCTACTGTCGGCGTTCTAGGAACGGGGGTCCCCAGACTTGCCTGCCTGCGGCCTGTGGCGTGGCTCGAGTGGTGGCCCAGTACGGCCCATCTTCTTCAACGCAAACTCAAGACCCTCGCGAGGGGCCAAGCCTCGCGGGGCGGGCGATGCAAGGCTTCCTCAAGAGCGGCCTCACAAGGCAGGCTCGTGAGGAGGCGGAGAGATCAAGGCAAGGGTACCTCACGAGGTGCTCATGACGCAAGCCGTGACGATTGAGACCACGCGGGCGCCGGCCTGCGCAATGTCCTTGTTTCCTCTTTGGTGCAAAGGGGGTAAGCACAGGCGTGGAGTACCGAGGCATCAGGCAAAGGTTACCATTTCGGTGCAACGAGACCAAGATCAGCAGAGCGGCAGGATGGAGGTCACCATGGAGCCCAAGACGGCGTCATTGTCAGTGCCTTTGGCAGCCGAAGACCAACTTTAGTCAGGATAACTTGTACTATATGTTCCCCTTCAAAATGGCTGTTGTTGGCGCCCTTCCCGCTCAATATTTGGGAAGAGGACTAGGGCCTCTATATATAGAGAGCTAGCCACCACAGTAGAGGGCATCTCCTAGAGCCCCCATCAGATTGAGAGGCGATCGAACTCTCCCAAGTAGTTCATCGCACCAGCCCAAGGACACCTCTCACGAGGCTGTTCTTCCCCTTGTACTGTTCATCATCAGCCCCTGAAGCAATCCACCACACCACACACTGGAGTAGGGTATTACACCACAACGGTGGCCCAAACCAGTATAAATCTTGTGTCCCTCATGTTGTTCAACGTTTTAGCTTAGATTCTCGCGAAGTGTTTGAACGCGGATTGGTAGGGGGAAGATCTTCATGCGCACCCCAGAGTTTGAACCTTAAGGGTCTGCTGGAACCCAACATCCGACAGACCCGTGTCATCATGGTGGGAAAATTTCACAGCCACTTACCCCATCGACACTGTCACATGGGATCAGTTTCAGCAGGCTTTCCGTACTGCCCATGTTTCAGCAGGAGCTACGGCCATGAAGAAGCGTGAGTTTCGCAACTTGCGCCAAGGAGGACGTACTGTTGGCCAGTATGTGGATGACTTTAGTAAGCTAGCACGTTATGCCCCAGATGACGTTGCTACGGATGCAGCTAAGCAGGAGAAGTTTCTGGAAGGACTGGATGATGAGTTGAGCATGCAGTTGTTGGTAGCAACCTTCAACAACTACCAGGAGTTGGTAGACCGAGCTCTCATGATTGAAGGGAAGCAGCAGCAGATTGATAGCCACAAGACGAAGTATGGACAAGGGAAGTACAACTCTAGAGCTCAGTAGAAGCCTCGTTTTACCCCGAATTCGAGAGGACCTTTTCATCATACCCATGGAGGAGGGAGTCCGCACAACCATAGTGGCCCCAAGAATGGTAATGGGAATGGAGGAAGCAACGGGCAGTATTGTGCCAACCCATCAACACCAGCCAAGAGGGATCTAAGCCACATTACCTGTTTCAAATGCTAGAAGACTGGACATTATGCCACTTAATGTCCTAAAGCGAGGAATGGAAATGGCAATGGGAGCTCTGGGAAGAAGCCTAACCCTTTCAACAAGGGACAAGTGAACCACGTTAGCGTGGAGGAGGTTGAAGCCCAGCCAGATGCAGTAATAGGTAAGTTTTTGGTTAAGTCATTTACTGCAATCGTTCTTTTTGATACTGGTGCATCACATTCATACATATCAAGGGGATTTGTGGATAAGTATAAACTGCCAACCCAAGCCCTTAGATCACCCATGTTAGTAACCTCTCCAGGAGCCGAGTATATGGCTAGTCTATGGTGTGATCGGTTACCATTAAGGATTGGTAACTATGTGTTCCCCTCAGACCTAATAGTATTGGAGTCGCAAGGACTGGATGTGATATTAGGCATGGATTGGTTATCAAAGTATGGAGGGAACATTGAATGCGCTAGTAAGTCGATTTTTCTTGCCACGCCAGAAGGAAGAAGGATCAAGTATGTATCCCGGCATGTCCCAAAGAGGACCCAAGTAAATTCCTTAACAGGAGTTGTACAGGAGGAAGTACCCATGGTGAAGGATTTTCCTGACGTATTTCCAGAAGAGTTGCCAAGCATGCCACCAGATAGAGACGTTGAGTTTTTGATTGAGCTTTTGCCAAGCACAGGGCCGATATCTAAGAGACCGTACAGGATGCTTGCAAAGGATTTGGAGGAAATTAAGAAGCAGATAAAGGAGCTACTGGATAAAGGCTATAGTCACCCAAGTTCTTCACCTTGGGGATCGCCAGTGCTTCTAGTGGAGAAGAAGGATGGATCATTGGGATGGTTGTTGATTATCGAGGATTGAATGAAGTGATAATCAAGAACAAGTACCCACTACCAATGATCAATGACTTGTTTGACCAATTGCAAGGAGCTAAGCTATTTTCCAAATTCGATCTGTGATTAGGATACCACTAGTTGAAGATTCGAGAGCAGGATATACCTAAGACGGCTTTTACCACCAGGTACGGGCTGTATGGGTATACCGTTATGTCATTTGGTCTGACTAACGCACCTGCCTATTTCATGAACATGATGAACAAGGTGTTTATGGAGTTTCTGGATAAGTTCATCGTGGTGTTCATTGATGATATTCTGGTCTACTCAAAGAATGAAGGGGAGCATAAGGAGCATTTGCATTTGGTACTCGGAAAGCTCAGAGAACATCAGTTATATGCCAAGTTCAGCAAATGTGAGTTTTGGTTGAAGGAAGTTGGATTCCTCAGACATGTGATATCCGGAGAAGGAATAGCAGTAGATCCCACCAAAGTTGTCACTGTGACAAATTGGGAAGCACCCACGTCAGTTGGAGAGATCTGGAGTTTTCTTGGACTCGCAGGATACTACCGGAGGTTCATTGAGAATTTTTCAAAGATTGCGAAGCCCATGACGGAGTTGTTGAAGACGGACACCAAGTTCAAATGGACTGAGGAATGTGAGGCCAGTTTTCAGGAGTTGAAGAAGCGTTTGGTTACATCACCGGTGTTGATTCTGCCAGATCAGTGCAAGGATTATGAAGTATATTGTGACGCTTCTCGTCGAGGACTTGGAGCAGTGCTTATGCAGGAGGAAAGAGTTGTTTCGTATGCCTCACGATAGCTTAAGCCCCGTGAGTTAAATTATGCCACCCATGATTTGGAGTTAGCAGCCATAGTGCATGCGTTGAAGACATGGAGACATTTTCTCATCGGAAACCATTGTGAGGTGTACACGGATCACAAGAGTTTGAAGTACATCTTCACACAAAAGGAGTTGATTCTTAGGCAAAGGAGATGGTTGGAGCTCATCAAGGATTATGATATGAGATTGCATTATCACCCCGGAAAGGCTAACGTGGTAGCCGATGCATTGAGCCGCAAGAGCCATGTCAACACACTCTTGACCGGAGAGTTACCGAATGACTTAGCCGAGGATCTTCGCGAGCTATGTTTGGAGATAGTTCCGAGAGGCTATGTTGCAGCGTTGGAGATTCAATCTACTTTAATGGATAAGATCAGAGAAGCTCAAAAGACAGACAAGGAGATTGCCGAGATAAAGGAGAAGATGAGCAAAGGAAAAGCTAAAGGTTTTCGTGAGGATGAGCACGATACCTTATGGTTTGAGGACCGCGTTTATGTGCCTAATGACCCAGAGATCAGGAAGTTGATTCTGCAGGAGGCCCATGATTCACCTTATTCGAGTCACCCAGGAAATACCAAGTTGTACTTAGATTTGAAGGACACTTTCTGGTGGACCAGAATGAAGAAGGATATTGCGGAGTATGTAGCAGTATGTGATGTATGTCAGAGAGTGAAGGCAGAGCATCAGAAGCCAGTAGGAATGCTACAGCCATTACCGATACCCGGATGGAAGTGGGATAAGTTAGGCATGGATTTTATCACGGGATTGCCCAGGACTCGTTCAGGCTATGACTCAATATGGGTTGTAGTCGATCGTTTGACGAAGGTAGCTCATTTCATCCCAGTGAAAACCACTTACACCAGTGCTAAGTTGGCAAAGATATACATGACCAAGATCGTATGTTTGCATGGAGTTCCGAGGAGCATTGTATCAGATAGAGGAACCCAGATTACCTCAAAGTTCTGGAGTCAGTTGCACGAAACTTTGGGTACCAGGCTAGAGTTCAGTATAGCCTTTCATCCGCAGACAGATGGACAAAACGAGAGAGTTAATCAGATTCTGGAGAACATGCTGAGAGCTTGTGCGCTAGATTATGGATCTAGTTGGGACGACAATTTGCCATATGCGGAGTTCTCTTACAACAACAGTTATCAATCTAGTTTGAAGCTGGCCCCTTTCGAAGCTTTGTACGGAAGGAGGTGCAGGACACCATTGTTCTGGGATGAAGTTGGAGACCGCCAGTTGTTTGGACCAGATTTGATTAAGGAGTCTGAACAGAAGGTGAAGTTGATTCACGATAGGCTCAAGGTAGCCCAGTCCAGGCAGAAGAGCTATGCAGATTCTAAACGCAAGGAGACAGAGTTTATCTTCGTGTGTCCCCACTTCGAGGAGTTAAGCGTTTTGGAGTTAAGGGAAACTTAGGGCCACGTTTTATGACACCATACAAAGTTTTGGAGCGTATGGGAGAAATTGCTTACAAGTTGGAATTGCCAGAAGGATTGTTAGGAGTTCATGATGTGTTCCACGTTTCCAGTTGAAGAAGTGCCACGCAGAGATGGCTGATATACCGCTGAGAGATACAGTGCCACTGGAAGCGATTCAGTTGGATAGTGATTTGACCTACGAGGAGAAACCAGTCAAGATTCTCGAGTTTGCCAGCCAAGTCACATGCAGCAAGGTTATCAAGTTTTGCAAAGTTCAGCGGAGCCACCATACCGAAGATGAAGCCACCTAGGAGCGAGAGGAAGATCTACTGAAGGACAACCCTCACCTATTTTCTAGCCAACCTGAATCTCGAGGGCAAGATTCATCTTAAGGGGGGTAGTTTGTAACATCCCAAATTTTCAATTTGGAATGGTATACATTAGATCATCATTGCATATCATATTTTATTGCATTTTGGTTTGATCCTAGAAATTTCATGCAACTCAAGGACCCGCGGAGAGAGTTGGGAATTTCGTTATTTCCTTATTTGAGTCTTTCTCAAATTTAGAAAAGGGATCATTTGATTTTAATTATTTTATCTTCAAATATTTCACTTATAAAAATAAGAGAGAGGGAATAAAATGACTTTCCCAAAATAAAGAAATATTGAGGATTTAATATTAAAATCAAATAAGATTTTATTTCGGAGTTTTGTCGCTATTTTATTCGAATTAGGAAAATGCGCGTTTTTCAAAATTGCATTTAGGCCCCAAATAAATGTTCATCTTGTTCGGCTTATTTTTAGAGGACGGGGAAATTTTATTTCAGGATTTTTGGAGTCCGTTTAATATTTCTTTTATTTGTTTTTCTACGCGAAATTATTTAAAAATAAATAAATAAATAAAACGAACCGACCTAGCCGGGTCGTGCCTGACTAGGACTTTGCCCGGCCGGCCTTTCTAAGTGGACGCCCGACCCGCCCCCAAGCCCTAGCCCCGCCCCAGCCGAC
>NC_057804.1:449106531-449115863 GCF_018294505.1 Triticum aestivum
CCCGTCCCGCCCCACCGGAGCCCGCCTCGCCGGACCTCGCCGGAGGTAGCTTTCCGCCGCCGGCGGTTTTCTCTAGAAAACCGCCCGGTTTTTTAAAACCCGCGGTTTATTTTTTATATATAGATCGGTTTAGTTTTTTTGGTTTATTTATTTTGCGGACGTCTGTCCGTTCATTTGTTTTAACGAACAGTTTTTGTCGTTTAGCCGCAGACAGGGAACGTTCGTTCGTTAGCCTGTTCGTCCGTTTTTCCTTTTTTCGGATTTTTCGCGATTATTTCTGATCGCGATTTCTGATCCGATTTTCCTTCTAGTATAACTTTTCGCTCGTTCATCGGAATCAGGCGATTCAAGCGCCTAGAGTTTCGTCTCGAAACCCCCTTTCCGTTTAACCAACTCAAACAAGTTTTTCTACTGTAAAATTTGACTTAGGTCCAGATTAGTAAATGAAGCTTGTTTCTTTCGCCGTTTGACTTTCGTTGCTTCGTTTGATTTGATTCTTTTTGCAAACCGGGGTTCTTAAGTTGAACTTTCTGGTTAGGTCTCTTATGTGAGTTTTAATTATGCATTAGATGAGTGCTTATTGTATGCTTGTTTGTTTGCGTAGAGTATCTGGAGTGCGCCGCTTGCTACTACGAGTCTCTGTGTTTCACGGATCATCAGTAAGGCAAGTACACTTTGATCATACCTCTTTCCTACCTAGTTTTATTGCATTAGATCAATCCTCAAACAATTTCATGGTTAGGATGTGATTAATATGTGGGTTTTGGGAAGTAGATGAGGTAGTACCTATTACCTATTTTATTATCAAACCTTTGGGAGTTACTTCTACGTTTGCTTATATTGCTATGCTATGCTAGTAGACGTGGATTGGGTGAGTGTATCCATGACAGATGTGAGATTGTTATTTAATGGTTTACTTAAGGTGGCAACTTAAATTCACATCTAGGTGGACTGAGGCACCTGGGGAACCCAGTGTTGCCTGTATTTTTGGAAATCCCGGGGTACCGTGTGATTCTCCTATGGACCGCCACCCAGGCCCAAAGGGATCATGAGATTATTCATGCTAGAAACTTCCGTGTGCATCCGCAAGCTACTATGGGCTCTAGCATAGTTGAGTATGTTGTGTGACCTCTTTCAGTGATAGAATAGCAGATGTAGGGGATGTAGGTTGGTACAGTCTACCCAGAGTAAAGAGTTAATGCTTCTGAAAGACTATGTCTCAGTTATCCGTTTCTCAAACACCTTCTAGTGCGAGAAATCCAACGGAGACGACCGGGTCTTCCGGGGAAAAGTGCGCAAACCTCTGCAGAGTGTATAAACTAATCATGGTTAGTTGTGTCCCTGGTTATGGACGTTTTGAGTATCTAGTACCTGGATTATCATGTGAATCTCACCATGTTACTTAATTAAATTTGTTGGGTTTAATGATGATGCTTAATTGGGATTGAGTTGGAGGAACCTTCTCAATGTTTAACAACCACCATGATAGTTAAATAAAATTTATTCCTTTGTTGTAGGAAAAAATTGGCTTTATGCAAAACTGTAACCATAGAGCTTTCCACCAACCATATGTGCATGTAGTGATAGCATTATTCTGTTCATTACTCTCTATGTGTTACATTGGCAGCATATTCCTTGTGCTGACCCATTTTCGGGCTGCAATGCTCATGTTGCAGACTTTTCAGACGACGAGTAAGGTGCCTTAGGTCGTGGTCTTATATTCAGTGATGCCGTTGGAGTTGATGGACTCGCTTATCTTCCAAGCCTTCCGCTGTTATCGTTATTAGATGGCCTTAAGCCATATTTATTGTAATAAGTTCTCTTTTGGGACATTCGATGTAATAAGTGTATGATTGCTACTCTATTATAAATCCTTCAAGTACTGTGCATGTCAGCATTACCGATCCAGGGATGACACTGATGCATAGAGATCAGACTATTTGAGGTTTGGTCGCTACATTGATGCAGCCAATTTTTAGGAAGAGGGCGGCACAGGGAGACGATACCGGCGACGGAGGTGACGGCGGGGTCGCCGGAGTCTACCATGGCCCGGGAGGTGGGTGGAGGGCGGCGCACAGGAGCCAGGCTAGCGGGTGGAAAAGAAATGGAGGCGGTTGGTCTGCGGCTGACATTTTTTAACATCTCCTGTAGGTGGAGATGTATATATGGATCACGAGGTATTGCATTTTATATCTCCGGGAGATGGAGATGTATTTTTTTGCATCTACATCATCAGTTGGAGAGAAGTTTTTGGATCTCGAAGATGCAAAAGTTAGTTTTTTTGCATCTACATCTTTTATTGGAGATGCTCATGGTGGCATGAACATGTTCCTGACTTTGTTATGGGTTTGGTCGCCAATGATTCAGCTATGTGATTTTCAGGTTAAAAGAAAAAGTATGACAAAATGTGTATGTAAATATGCAAGATTTCAATATGCTTACTAAATAGAAGTTTTAAAAAATAAGGAACAATGATTTTTTTTTCTGCAAAAAAGAGAAGATCATTTTTTTCAGACAATATTGAGAGCTTTATTCAAATAAAAGCATTCGCTTGATGATCAGCCAATAAGTCGTTCACCAGGAAGCTAGGAGTCTCTTCTAGCCAGCTTTCTATCATAATCAATGTGCAAGCACGCTTTGCACATAAATGAGCTGGATAGTTGGCTGACCGGATTACATGATGAATATCAAAAGAAATAAAATTACCAGCTAGCTTTCCTATTTTAAAAAACAGGGGTGCCACAATCGAAGCTGAATTGCGGCATTTTTCCAGAGTTTCGAAACCTCCAGGCAGACTGTCTCAATAATCATCTCCTGAAAAACCTCTGAGTTGTGCGAAGCGCACGCCCTCCCGGCAGATAAGGCTTCAGCTAGCTGATCAGTAACACCCTCGAGGGGTTCGCACCAAGCTCCAAGTAGGTGATTTCTCGATCGGGCCACACCTCCCGCTCCCCCAGTGCTACCATCCAAGTGAATGGCCGCATCGGTGTTGATTTTGATGATCATGTCATCAGGAGGCCACCAACCATAACCCGACAAAATTTCAGGTGTTGCCTAGGGATCTCCAAGATCGCAAGTTCTTCTTAAATACGTTGCACAGAGATGGCCGGATCAATCTTTTCCTGATCATGAGTAAGACGATTCTGAGAATGCCAATGGCCCACATCACTGTGATGATGATCACCCGTTCCCTACCTGTCAATTGTTGGTCACATAGAATATCTTGTGACCATTTACTGGGGTGCAGATGTGGTAGTTTGAAGTCAAATAGCAATTGGGCTTCTTCCCAGAATTGTTGTGCATGCGTACAATGGATCGCATGAGCCAAGTCTTCATCCATCGCCATACAAATTTTGCATCTTCCAAGTTCTTGTATATGCCGGTGTCTCAAAGTACATTCAGTCAGAATGATCCCTCTCAAGACAAGCTAGTAGAAGACTTGGACCATCGGAATCACATTCAATTTCCATAATGCATCCCATGGCTCTTTTCCTTCATTAGAGGGTCCGGTACTCGCCCCTTCTTCAAGAGCCAAACGCTCTTTTATGTTCATTAGAGAACGGTACGCCCATTTGACTATGTATACACCTGATTTTTCATGTGACCATGCCATAAAATCACCACCACCTCCCTGACATAATGGTATGTTCAGATTGCTTGCGCGTTAGGGGCGCTAAAAAGATCTCGCACGAACTCTGTCTTCCATGTCCAGTTGTTAGTATCAATAAGTTCACTGACGAACTCGACATTTGTGTTTTCTGGTATAAATATAGGAGTCATGGATATTGTCGACATAATCCATCGGTCCCCCCATATTGATATGGTGGATCTTGTACCCACATGCTTGATGAGGCCGGTATCGAGTGCCTCTCGGCCAGCCACTATAGCTCTCCATGTAACAGATGTAGTCTTTAAGAAATTGGCCAGATAGAACTTTGTATCAGGAAAATATCTCCCTTTCAATACTCGAGCACATAAGGAACTGGGATTAGTCATGAGGCGCTAGTCATGTTTCCCAAGAAGTGCCAGTTGAAAAATCATAGACCGTGGAAGCCCATTCCGCCTTTACATTTGGGTGTAGCTAAGTTGTCCCATGAGATCCAATGCATAGACCGTTGATCAATGGAGCTACTCCAGAAATATTTTTCCATACCTGAAGTCAGGTTCTTGCAAACTTTTTTGGTCAAGAGAAAACATTTCATGCTGAATGTTGGGATCGCCTAGATCACTGATTTCAATAGAGTTTCTTTGGCAGCACAAGCAAGTAGACGCTCTGACGAACCTTACATTTTTGTGCGCGCCCGTTCATCGATATGGGTGAAGGTGCCGCTGGTAATCCTACCTATTGCCGTAGGCAGACCAAGGTAGCGCTCGCCAAAGGCCTCAACCTGTACACCGAGCAATTGTTTAACCGTCACACGTGTATGCTGGGGAGTATTGGGACTAAAAAATATTGAACTTTTGTCTCAATTTACACATTGTACAGAGCCCTCCCCATAGATGCTGAGAATTTCATTAAGTCTAGTTGCACTTTGACTATTGGCTTGTATAGAAATTAGGCAATCATCTGCAAATAGTAAGTGGCTAACCCATGGTGATATGAAACTCACTCGAATGCATCTATCAATATATCTACCATATGAGTTTAGCAAAGATGAAAGTCCTTCTGCACACGAAAGGAATAGGAATGGTGATATGGAATATCCCTGGCGCAGACCGCTAGATGGGGTAAAATATGGGAGGAGTTCATCATTCAATCTATCTGTGAACCGCACTAAAGTAACACACTTATTATCAGGCGAACAAAGTTGATGCTAAAGCCAATTTTCAAGAGAATGGACTCCAGATAGTGCCTTCCACTCGATCATAAGCTTTCATCATATCGAGCTTTACTGCGAATGTATGATTCTTTCCCTTCTTGTTTCTCTTCATGGTATGAACACTTTCATAAGCAACCAAAACAGTATCCGTGATTAGGCGGTCAGGAACGAAAGCACAGTGTTTATCACTAATCAACTCATCCATCAATCCTCTCATGCGATTAGTAACAACCTTAGCTACTATTTTAGAGCATAGGGCATAGAACAATAGGCCAATATTGTGAAATAAACTAAGGATGTCATACCTTAGGTATCAATGTGATGGACGTATCATTCAAACCTGTTAGTAGATCACCTCCATTGAGAAAACCAAGGACCGCCTGCGTTATATCATCTTTGAGCAAGGTCCAATGCCGCTGGAAAAACCCGGCAGTAAAACCGCCACATCCAGAGCCTTCGAGGGGGCATATGAAATAAAGCATCATGCGCCTCGACAGCTTCATATGGTCTGTCCAGAAACTCTCTCGTAGCTACTGTAACCCGGTTGGGAATATGTGATAAAAGCACACTAGTATCGTAGGCCCCTTGGGACTCATATAGTCGCTGATAGAAAGCTAATTTTTTTTCTTAATATTCTTCACCATGTGCGCACACGGAACCATTAGCCCGTTGTAGACTAACAATCCAGTCCGTACGTTGCCGCTGCTTGACTTGCGCATGGAAATAGCCGGTGTTGCGGTCTCCCTCTCATAACCAAGGTACTCGAGATCTTTGCCGCATCCAAATCTCCTCTTGCCGAAGTGCTTCTCTAAGCTTAATCACAGTTTGCTTCTCCTCTTCAAAAGGGCCCTGACCGAGTGATTGACGACCCAAACTGTCTAGTCTTTTTTGTAACTGTTGAACTATCCGAGCTAGACAACCAAAATCCTTTAGCCCCCACGACTCAAGCTTGCTTTGCAAGTGACCGAGGGAATCAATCACCCCCAGCAGTCCCGGTCCTCGTTGGCTTTGTCGCCAGGTCTCAGTGACAAGGTGTTCATAGTCGATGTGAGTCTCCCAAACATTCTCATACCGGAACTGGCGCTTTGAGCATGACACAATGGGCAGCTGATTCATATTGGAACCAATAAAGCAATGGTCCAAGTCAGCTGCACATACATGTCGTACTCTAATGTGTTCAAAAAGCTGTCTGAAATCTTCATTTCCAAAGGCCTGATCCAGACGAGCTTTGACGTTCGAGTTCCCACCCTGTCCGTTTGTGACGCCCCCGATTTAATCGTACACTAAGCATGCACACAAATGTGTACGATCAAGATCAGGGACTCACGGGAAGATATCACAACACAACTCTAAAACATAAATAAGTCATACAAGCATCATAATACAAGCCAGGGGCCTCGAGGGATCGAATACAAGTGCTCGATCCTAGATGAGTCAGCGGAAGCAACAATATCTGAGTATAGACATAAGTTAAACAAGTTTGCCTTAAGAAGGCTAGCACAAACTGGGATACAGATCAAAAGAGGCGTAGGCCTCTTGCCTGGGATCCTCCTAACTACTCCTGGTCATCGTCAGCAGCCTGCACGTAGTAGTAGGCACCTCCGGTGTAGTAGGAGTCGTTGTCGACGGTGGCGTCTGGCTCCTGGACTCCAGCATCTGGTTGCGACAACCAGAAAGAAAGGAAAGGGGGAAAAGGGGGGGAGAAAGCAACCGTGAGTACTCATCCAAAGTATTCGCAAGCAAGGAACTACACTACATATGCATGGGTATATGTGTAAGGAGGCCATATCAGTGGACTGAACTGCAAAATGCCAGAATAAGAGGGGGATAGCTAGTCCTATCGAAGACTACGCTTCTGGCAGCCTCCGTCTTGCAGCATGTAGAAGAGAGTAGATTGAAGTCCTCCAAGTAGCATCGCATAGCATAACCCTACCCGGCGATCCTCCCCTCGTCGCCCTGTGGAAAAGTGATCACCGGGTTGTTTGTGGAACTTGTCTGGGTGTGTTTTATTAAGTATCCGGTTCTAGTTGTCATAAGGTCAAGGTACAACTTCGGGTCGTCCTTTTACCGAGGGACACGGCTATTCGAATAGATAAACTTCCCTGCAGAGGTGCACCACATAACCCAACACGCTCGATCCCATTTGGCCGGACACACTTTCCTGGGTCATGCCCGGCCTCGGAAGATCCACACGTCGCAGCCCCACCTAGGCACAACAGAGAGGTCAGCACGCCGGTCTAAATCCTATGCGTGCAGGGGTCTGGTCCCATCACCCATTGCACACCTGCACGTTGCGTACGCGACCGGTAAGCATACCTAGCAACCTCCATTACAAAGGAAGTTGCGTTAACGCAGTCCAACCCGGTGCGTACCGCTCAGTCGCTGACGTCACGAAGGCTTCGGCTGATACCACGACGTCGAGTGCCCATATCTTTCCCGCGTAGTTGGTTAGTGCGTATAGGCCAGTGGCCAGACTCAGATCAAATATCAAGATCTCGTTAAGCGTGTTATTATGAAGTAACCGCGGACACCGACCAGGGCCAGGCCCACCTCTCGCCTAGGTGATCTCAACCTGCCCTGTCGCTCTGCCACAAAGTAACAGTCGGGGGTCGTCGGGAACCCAGGCCCACCTCTACCAGGATGGAGCCACCTGTCCTTTCAGCCTCCACATCGGAATCACTTGCGGGTACTCAACGAGCTGACCCGACTTTAGTCACCATCTGTATAGTATGTATATATGTATAATATATACCCGTGATCACCTCCCAAGTGATCACGGCCCGATAGTATAGCAAGGCAGACTGACAAGAATGTAGGGCCAATGATGATAAACTAGCATCCTATACTAAGCATTTAGGATTGCGGGTAAGGTATCAACGACTGTAGCAACAATGACAGGCTATGCAACATAATAGGAGTAACCGAACAGTAACATGCTACACTACTCTAATGCAAGCAGTATAGAAAAGAATAGGCGATATCTGGTGATCAAGGGGGGAGGGCTTGCCTGGTTGCTCTGGCAAGAAGGAGGGGTCGTCAACACCGTAGTCAAACTAGGGGGTCGCCAGCAGTCTCGGGGTCTACCGGAAAGAAGTAACGGAGGGGGAACACAATAAATAATAGAGCAATCAAAGCAACACAAAGCATAACATGGCAATACGCAGTGCTAGAGGTGACCTAACGCAATGCTAGGAGATATAGGTGAAGGGGGGAAACATCCAGGAAAGTATCCCCGGTGTTTCGCGTTTTCGGATAGTTGAACCGGAGGGGGAAAGTTGCATGTTTGCTATGCTAGGGATGTGTGGCACATGAACATGTTGCGTATCCGGATTCGACTCGTCGTTCTGAGCAACTTTCATGTACAAAGTTTTTCCATCCGAGCTACGGTTTATTTTATATTAATTTTAAAAAGATTTAAATTAATTTTAGCATTTATTTAATTAATTTAATACAACATTATCCAAAACAGTGCATGCTGACATCATCATGACGTCACCAGTCAATAGGGGTTGACTGGGTCAATCTGACATGTGGGTCCCGCATGTCATTGACTGTTAACTAACCTAACAGATTAATTAACTAAACTAGGTGATTAGGTTAATCTAATCAGGATCAATTAAGTTAATTAATTCTTTAATTAATTAACTAATTAATATTTTAATTATTTTAATTATTTAATTATTTACTTTTTTATTAAATCTTTTTTTTAATTTTCGTTCTAGGGCCTGGGCCCCTCATGTCATAGGCACAGGGGCCTTAACGGGTGCTGGTACAGGCGGGTTACGGGCGCTCGGGCATCGAGTGCTAGCGCCCAGCCCGTTTGCGAACAGAGGCGCGTCGGCGCGAGCGCCAGCAAGCAGAGACCGTGGGCGGGGCCGACGAGGATGGCGGAGTGCGACGAGTGAAGAGGCCGGTGACCAGGGCGGTTTGTGGCGACGGAGCGGTGGCGAGGCGTGGAACGCGACAACGGCATGGCGCGCGTGGCTGCGGGCGCGGCCTTCGGTGCAGTAAGGCGTCGAGTGCGGCGGCTAGGCGCAAGCAGAGGGGCTCGCACGGGTGCCGGCGAGGCAAGGGCAGGAGGGAGGCGGCCTAGGTCGGGTGGGCGCGGAGTCGGACGCGCGCGCGTGTCGCGCGTGACGAGCAGCGCTGGCCAAAGAGGAAAAAAAAGAGGGAAGGACGGCGGCTCACCGGGCCCTGCAGATGTGCATACGCGGGCTCGGGGAGGAGGACGAGGACGGGCGAGGTCGAGGCGGCGGTGCTCCGGGGAGGTGGTCCGGCGAGGAGGAGGATGGGGACAATGTGTGACAAAGAGGAGGCAGTCCGTCGAAGGCGGAGGCGCATCGATCTCCGGGCGGCGAGGATCCAGCGACCGGGGCGGTGGGGTGGTTCGGCTCCAGGTGTCGAGCGGCAGAGCGGCGTCGGCAGTGGTGCGGCGTCGGGCGGTGGAGTCAGGGCATCGCGCCCCGATCCAGATCCAGCGGGGGGGAACGAACGAGTGGGGGGAGTGGTGGT
>NC_057804.1:449116181-449226466 GCF_018294505.1 Triticum aestivum
GTATAGGGAGTGGGGGTGTGGGCGGTTGGGCCGGCCCGTTCGGGCGGCGGAGGCCAGCTGGGCCACTTGGCCCAGCGGGGGGGGGGGGTCTGTTGTTTTTGTTTTGTTTTGTTTTCCTATCATTTGTTTCTTTTTATTTATTTCCCTTTCTGTTTTATTCAATTTAAAATATTTATGCATTTTCTAAAAATGTGTTTACTTTATTATAATTGCCCTTGTAATATCCGGCACCCACCAAACATTTTTGTTTCAACTTTTGAAAACTTTTATTGTTGACATTAATTTGAGTTTGAATTTTGAAGCGGTTTTGAATTAACCCGAGGTTAACTACAGTGACAGAGGTGACGTGGCACCATTAACGTGAGATTACTGTAGCATGATTATCCGGGCGTCACAATTCTCCTCCACTACAAGAAATCTCGTCCCGAGATTTAAGAGGTAGTGAAAGGAGGGAAGTTTTGGTAACGAATCTAGCGGGTCTTCTCATTCTGGCTTGCTCTTCTTGAAGAGACCGGTCCAATACATTGATGTCTTCATTCCTTTGCTTCTGGTCATCATGATGAAGTCGACATCCTTTCTTCGGGATCTTCATCGTACTTACGAATAGGTAACGGGGTAGATCGGTAACGACAGAATGCTATAAGGGTAATAATCTGGGATTAACCCATGAATGAGTATATGAGTACCTCTCGAGTTGAACAAATAAAACACATCGAGAGTGAGGTTCGAAGGTACAATAAGAGGTTCCAAGCAGATAGATAGTTGCTCGAAGTCCGAACCAGAGTGAGAAAGGGGTTCAGAGCAGCGAGAGTAAGTATAGCATCTGATACCAGAATAGAGCACTAGGAAGGTGGCCGTGAGTTAAATACAAAGCCAAGCATGGGGAATAACCATTAGAAATAGGATTATACAGTAGAGTCAGGTTTCGATCCTGTGAAACTGTGGGTTATGGGCCCACCATGTGGGTTAAAAGTAGGAAGGGCGATGACGTCTTGCACGATCATGTAAGCAAGGCATGTCAGAGGATAGCCTATCAGTTATGTTGACTGCATCATTGGTACCAAGGGCGAGGGATGAAGAGAACCATTTTCCTGCTCATTGAAACGATGCGGACCAATAGGCAAAGTTCTCGTCCATCGGTGGTTTACCGAAATGTCATCAATAATAGTAACACGGTCTTACTGACAAGGTTGTACACCATGGTGTTTACATAAGCAGGGAGGTATTACTGCTTATGTCATACTGATCACAGAAAGGTTAAACAAAACAATGGAAAGGAAATGTGATCAACAAATTAAACAGAACAACTCAAAGGAAAATGTGTTTAAACACATATTTCAGGAGTATATCCTTTCCAAGGGAAAGCAGAGCATGATATCCATGGTAGGATATGAAGTAGAAAACCACTTAGGTAAGGGGAGAGGAATTTCATGACACTACCCAAACAACGGTGTTTGGATAGTTGATCAACAAACATTCTGCATGGTGCTACAAATGTGCTTATTGTAAAATCGGAGTACCAGAGACACGCTTCGAGATAGCATTGACATTGTCTTCAAGCAAAGGTCAGACTTAGGATACACGAAGGATGTAGAATAAGTCTTACAATTTCCTCATGGATGAATGTATAACCTTGCAGAAAAGGAAACTATAACACTAGGTGCTCCGGCCAGGTGTGCTAGGCATGACATCACCTTACCCGACCATGTAAAGATGTTATAACTCCTGGAATATGTTCCAACCATCATATCTGACCGAGATTCAGATCTGATTGGTGTTAGGATACCTTAGACTCAGGATGCTTGAGAAGAAGAGGTGCAGCACAAATCGACGAGATGACATTATAAGATTCTCGGGAAATGAACTATAGAAGCAAGTTTCGAAACAAGAGTTCATCATTTAAACCAAGGAGAGGATGAGGGGTAGCTGATGGACTCAGCGACAATCCATTGAGATTCCCAAAAAGATGGATTTCCACAATTATGGGAACAAGGAAATAACATTTGTCATATCAAATGATATAATGATGTATGCTCGATGAAAAACATACACCATTAAACATTGGTTGAAAGATGCACACAAAAGATGGGCTTAGGTAGCATGACCAATGTTAGAATGGTGGTTCAACAACCAATAGTCTAAGAACGAACTATCGACCATCAACTTCAAAGCAATAGGGTTGCTAGAAGTTCAGAATCCAAGCAGCACTGTACACGTGTTGGTACCCTGGTTCGAATCAACACGGGGACCAAGATATGAATGGAGATGGCGAGAAGTATTACTATATTAATAATTCTTAAGAGGTGTTGAAATTCTCACCACATTTTTGACATAAAAGATGGTAATACTCCAGGGTAGAACATAACATAAGTTGGATACCAAGGAACTCAAGGTACCACGCAAAACTAGAACAAGTTTTGTGTTGGGAGGGAGATCAATAATGTTGTTGATGTTAACACAAATCATTGAGGGGGCAAGCATGGAATTTCTCATCAGGAACTCAATGTACGTCTCGGAAGAAGTTAAAATGTTGACGATGATCACGACACATTTATCGAGAGGTTCCAAGAAGATGTAATCGATCAGCGACGACATCACACCAAGGGAATGGTGAAGCAAAGGGTTACTATAACCATAGATAAGATACAATCTCATAATCCGGAGTTGTCTCCCAAGACAAACAATATGATGCGAAAAGTTCGATGTAAGCTTAGAGCACTGTCGGGATTGTGTCCCGGAGATGAAGGACATAGGTAGAATGGTCAAGCAGTCAGCCTGACGATGATGATGTAGTCAATCAGTTGGGAATGACATGATCGAGTACAAAACTCGTAAGCAATGAAGATTACTAAGAGTTGTCGAATCGCAGTGCGGACTCAATTCACTATTTGGTGTTCTCGGTTGTCGACAACCTAGAACTCATGGAGTGACTATGATAGGGAAAGGTATTACTTCATCAGAAATTCATAAGATGAAGTGCAATGGGTTGGTATCCTCGAGATACCAGGGGGTAATACTCAAAAGTAGATCAGGATAGAAACTGAACTGGATTGTTGAGTAACGATAGCAGATACTTTAACCTTGTCAAAATAGACGAGGCACTGGAATGGTTTCCTTTCAGAAATATATTAAATAAAGTTAGCATGGTCGGAACCATAGCTGCAAGGGATCCAATATAATGACTCTGGAAGAATTATTCAAATGATTCAATACTTTTGCAAGAAGCTTCCATGATAAGTTCCACATTGGGTCCATGGGCATGAACACAAAGGTTCAGGGTCGACTCCACTTCTTCAATGCATAACCTTTCATTTACTTCTCGTCTTCGAAGAAGTTGTAGAACACAAAATTATCTGGTAAAACTCCAGAATGATATGACTTGTGTAATCTTTCAGGTTCATGCGATTTTAGGGAAGGTATAGGTTCAACCCTTAGGGGTATCTTGGGAATGTATACCACAAACTTCGGGGTAAATAATACAAGCTCAAAAGTAGAGCATTGTTCAAAAGCAAAAGATACAATTTACCAAAGGCATTATATACCCATGGAAAGGCTCTCAAGGTTATTCAATATGAAGGACATTGTCGGATAAAATCAAACAAAGGAACCGATGGTCCACAAGGGATCTGATGTGAGCATCAGTACTCAACCAGAGGAAGAAGAATGCACGGGCATCATATTATAGAACATCTGAATAATTCGATGCTTAGATAACAAAGGAATTACGGTTTCCAAAACAAAGGATCAGAAGCACTCGCTCTGATCAAGGATGGATAAGTTGGATAGACCAGAGGCACAATTGACGACCAATAGTTTGGTCGAGAACCGGCTCATGTTCAAAAATGATGTCTGACCCGGAAAGATAATTTAGAAGGGTTGATAGATGATTGTGTGCATTCGCACACATGTTGAATCAATAGGATCAAAATGACGGTGTCAAAAGATACTAGTGAATATTGCCAGATATATGGGAAGCATCCATAATGCAAGTAGACAAGTATTTGCAGAGCAATAAAGCTGCTAAGGATTTTCGAAGGATTGAATAGTATTTCAAAGACTTTTGTGAAACACCTGAACAACTGGGGATGAGCGGATACTCGGAAAGTGCGAGAAATTATTCTTAGGGGTATTCAGGTGGCAAAGAACTGCAAGGCAGTAGGCACAAAATATTCTCGGGGTATCTTGTAATAACAAGATCGATTGGGAATAAAAGTAAGCACGACAGGTGTAAGTATTTATCCATAGGGATATTTCGGTGGAAGGGAATTGCAAAAGCAACGGGCACAAGGTCTTGAGAGAAAATCGGAGAGTATCTTCGAAATCTCCTGGTGCAGTCGGTGATCATCTGGACTGAAGGGCCTCTCCGGGAGAAAGTATTTTCGAGAACCTAAAGTTAGATTTTAGTAAAAACCGTTTAACCCGAATAGAAGAGAGTTCAGAATCCTGGAGTAAAGGTCGAGGAGTAAAAGATCCTAGTACCACCCAATGGCGACGTGGGCCCGTAAGGCACACAGCCATGTTAGTAAAAGTTTTGTAATATCTAGACTCAACTTCGGCCAAGAAGTGTGGAGGGGGGATTCCTACAGGCAGTCGGCTCTGATACCAACTTGTGACGCCCCTGATTTAATCGTACACTAATCATGCACGCAAATGTGTACGATCAAGATCAGGGACTCACGGGAAGATATCACAACACAACTCTAAAACATAAATAAATCATACAAGCATCATAATACAAGCCAGGGGCCTCGAGGGCTCGAATACAAGTGCTCGATCATAGACGAGTCAGCGGAAGCAACAATATCTGAGTACAGACATAAGTTAAACAAGTTTGCCTTAAGAAGGCTAGCGCAAACTGGGATATAGATCGAAAGAGGCGTAGGCCTCCTGCCTAGGATCCTCCTAACTACTCCTGGTCGTCGTCAACAGCCTGCACGTAGTAGTAGGCACCTCCGGTGTAGTAGGAGTCGTCGTCGACGGTGGCGTTTGGCTCCTGGACTCCAGCATCTGGTTGCGACAACCAGAAAGAAAGGAAAGGGGGAAAAGTGGGGAGAAAGCAACCGTGTGTACTCATCCAAAGTACTCGCAAGCAAGGAACTACACTACATATGCATGGGTATATGTGTAAGGAAGCCATATCAGTGGACTGAACTGCAGAATGCCAGAATAAGAGGGGGATAGCTAGTCCTATCGAAGACTACGCTTCTGGCAGCCTCCGTCTTGCAGCATGTAGAAGAGAGTAGATTGAAGTCCTCCAAGTAGCATCGCATAGCATAACCCTACCCGGCGATCCTCCCCTCGCCGCCCTGTGGAAAAGCGATCACCGGGTTGTCTGTGGAACTTGTCTGGGTGTGTTTTATTAAGTATCTGGTTCTAATTTTCATAAGGTCAAGGTACAACTCCGGGTCGTCCTTTTACCGAGGGACACGGCTATTCGAATAGATAAACTTCCCTGTAGGGGTGCACCACATAACCCAACACGCTCGATCCCATTTGGTCGGAGACACTTTCCTGGGTCATGCCCGGCCTCGGAATATCAACACGTCGCAGCCCCACCTAGGCACAACAGAGAGATCAGCACGCCGGTCTAAATCCTATGCGCGCAGGGGTCTGGGCCCATCGCCCATTGCACACCTGCATGTTGCGTACGCGGCCGGTGAGCAGACCTAGCAACCTCCATTACAAAGGAAGTTGCGTTAACGCAGTCCAACCCGGCGCGCGCCGCTCAGTCACTGACGTCACGAAGGCTTCGGCTGATACCACGACGTCGAGTGCCCATATCTTTCCCGCGTAGTTGGTTAGTGCGTATAGGCCAGTGGCCAGACTCAGATCAAATACCAAGATCTCGCTAAGCGTGTTATTATGAAGTAACCACGGACGCCGACCAGGGCCAGGCCCACCTCTCGCCTAGGTGGTCTCAACCTGCCCTGTCGCTCCGCCACAAAGTAATAGTCGGGGGCCGTCGGGAACCCAGGCCCACCTCTACCGGGATGGAGCCACCTGTCCTTCCAGCCCCCACATCGGAATCACTTGCGGGTACTCAACGAGCTGACCCGACTTTAGTCACCATCTGTATAGTATGTATATATGTATAATATATACCCGTGATCACCTCCCAAGTGATTACGGTCCGATAGTATAGCAAGGCAGACTGACAAGAATGTAGGGCCAATGATGATAAACTAGCAGCCTATACTAAGCATTTAGGATTGCGGGTAAGGTATCAACGACTGTAGCAACAATGACAGGCTATGCAACATAATAGGAGTAACCGAACAGTAACATGCTACACTACTCTAATGCAAGCAGTATAGAAAAGAATAGGCGATATCTGGTGATCAAGGGGGGGGGGGCTTGCATGGTTGCTCTGGCAAGAAGGAGGGGTCGTCAACACCGTAGTCAAACTGGGGGGGTCACCGGCAGTCTCGGGGTCTACCGGAAAGAAGTAACGGAGGGGAAACACAATAAATAATAGAGAAATCAAAGCAACACAAAGCATAACATGGCAATGCAGTGCTAGGGGTGACCTAACGCAATGCTAGGAGATATAGGTGAAGGGGGGAAACATCCGGGAAACTATCCCCGGTGTTTCGCGTTTTCGGACAGTTGAACCGGAGGGGGAAAGTTGCATGTTTGCTATGCTAGGGATGTGTGGCGGATGAACGGGCTGCGTATCCAGATTCGACTCGTCGTTCTGAGCAACTTTCATGTACAAAGTTTTTCCATCCGAGCTACGGTTTATTTTATATTAATTTTAAAAAGATTTAAATTAATTTTAGCATTTATTTAATTAATTCAATACAACATTATCCAAAACAGTGCATGCTGACATCATCATGGCGTCACCAGTCAATAGGGATTGACTGGGTCAATCTGACATGTGGGTCCCGCATGTCATTGATTGTTAACTAACCTAACAGATTAATTAACTAAACTAGGTGATTAGGTTAATCTAATTAGGATCAATTAAGTTAATTAATTATTTAATTAATTAACTAATTAATATTTTAATTATTTTAATTATTTAATTATTTACTTTTTTATTAAATCTTTTTTTTAATTTTCGTTCTAGGGCTTGGGCCCCTCATGTCATAGGCACAGGGGCCTTAACGGGTGCTGGTACAGGCGGGTTACGGGCGCTCGGGCATCGAGTGCTAGCGCCCAGCCCGTTTGCGAACAGAGGCGCGCCGATGCGAGCGCCAGCCAGCAGAGGCCGTGGGCGGGGCCGACGAGGACGGCGGAGTGCGACGAGTGAAGAGGCCGGTGGCCAGGACGGTTTGTGGCGACGGAGCGGTGGCGAGGCGTGGAACGCGACAACGGCATGGCGCGCGTGGCTGCGGGCGCGGCCTTCGGCGCAGCAAGGCATCGAGTGCGGCGGCTAGGCGTGAGCAGAGGGGCTCGCACGGGTGCCGGCGAGGCAAGGGCAGGAGGGAGGCAGCCCAGGTCGGGTGGGCGCGGAGTCGGACGCGCGGGCGTGTCGCGCGTGACGAACAGCGCTGGCCAAAGAGGAAAAAAAAGAGGGAAGGACGACGGCTCACCGGGCCCTGCAGAGGTGCATACGCGGGCTCGGGGAGGAGGACGAGGACGGGCGAGGTCGAGGCGGCGGTGCTCCGGAGAGGTGGTCCGGCGAGGAGGAGGATGGGGACGACGTGTGACGAAGAGGAGGCAGTCCGTCGAAGGCGGAGGCGCATCGATCTCCGGGCGGCGAGGATCCAGCGACCGGGGCGGCGGGGTGGTTCGGCTCCAGGCGTCGAGCGGCAGAGCGGCGTCGGCAGTGGTGCGGCGTCGGGCGGTGGAGTCAGGGCATCGCGCCCCGATCCAGATCCAGCGGGGGGAACGAACGCGTGGGGGGAGTGGTGGTCGTGGGGCTAGGGTTCGGTGCCCCCAGGGGGTATAGGGAGTGGGGGTGTGGGCGGTTGGGCCGGCCCGTTCGGGCGGCGGAGGCCAGCTGGGCCACTTGGCCCAGCGGGGGGGTCTGTTGTTTTTGTTTTGTTTTGTTTTCCTTTCATTTGTTTCTTTTTTATTTATTTCCCTTTCTGTTTTATTCAATTTAAAATATTTATGCATTTTCTAAAAATGTGTTTACTTTATTATAATTACCCTTGTAATATCCGGCACCCACCAAATATTTTTGTTTCAACTTTTGAAAACTTTTATTGTTGACATTAATTTGAGTTTGAATTTTGAAGCGGTTTTGAATTAACCCGAGGTTAACTACAGTGACAGAGGTGACGTGGCACCATTAACGTGAGATTACTGTAGCATGATTATCCGGGCGTCACACCGTTGTCCCAGGTATAGGGTACCCCTGACCAAGCAAGATCTTGAGAGAAAAATTGTCGATTACTTCTTGAAAAGCTCTCATTTGCCACTCGGGCCGCTCGAATTACTGAAGTGCTCAGTGGCATAGGGTCTCGTTGGAGTCACCCATGCATAACCATGCAGAATGAGGCAAGGCATGTAGCGTTCGAAGAAACCGCCAACTACGGTGACGATCCTCAGCTCAAGGGGCTCCATAAAACCTGGTGAACCGCCATTCCAATGGAGCTTGTTCCTTCGCAAAGTTTTTTTTACCGGAACCGGTATGTGCCGGCAAAGGATCCATCTTACACCTCAGAATTTAAGACTCGTGCAAAGAAAATAAAATCCTTTTCACATTTGGAGATATAGATGGAATACACAACTGTACAAATGACATGCACGGACTTTTGTCAGGCAAAGTACTAGTGGAGGATGCTTTCACTCAGAATAGTACAACACTGGCTGCATGCACATGTCGTCCTCCTCTCTCTCTCTCTCTCCAAACAAAAAAACTTGCCTTTTATTTTCAATCTAGCATTTTGAATTGCACATAACTTTTAAACCTAATTTTTGTTTTGGAAACTTTTTATATATTCGTATCTAGGTCGACAAGGTCTTTAAATCAAGACCAATCTTGGATATATTTTGACTAGTTTTAATTTTCAATTCTAGTTATTTTTTTCAAAGGAGTGAAATAAGTTTTTGAAAATGAGTGGAAGTTGGTCTCACGTTTTTTTCCCTGTTCCACATGTTCGAAATAACTAGTTTACTCATTTCAAAACTTTTGTTTCACTTATTTTAGAACACTAATTTCACTTATATAAAAAACTACCATTTAAAAAAATCACTAGTTTCAAAACTAGATTTCACTCCTTTTAAAAATTAATTTGAAATAATAAGTTTCACATTTTTTAAATAACTAGTTTGGCATTTTTGAAATAACAAGTTTCAACTCTCAATTGAGTGAACACCGTCTTTGAATTGAAAGGAGTGAAATCCCTTTTTTTGAAATGAGTGAAACCAATTATTTCAAATGATTGAAATATGTGTTTTGATATGACTGAAATAAGTATTTTGAAATGAGTGAAATAAACAAGTTAAATCATTTTTTAAGAAACGAGTGATTTTTTTAATTAGAAATGACTGAAATAGGTTGCAAGAATTTTAAACTCGTTCGAAATGTATTCAAATAACAAGTTTTACATCTCAATTGAGTGAACACTGTCTTTGAATTGAAAGGAGTGAAATCTGCTTTTTGAAATGAGTGAAACCAATTATTTCAAATGATTAAAATATGTGTGTTGAGATGACTGAAATAAGTATTTTGAAATGAGTGAAATAAATAAGTTAAATCATTTTATAAGAAATAAGTGAAACGTGTTTAAGAAATGAGTGAAATATGTTGCAAGAATTTTAAAGGCATTCAAAAAGTATTCAAATAACAAGTTTCACATCTCAATTTAGTGAACATTGTCTTTGTATTGAAAGTAGTGAAATCCGTTTTTTGAAATGAGTGAAACCAATTTTTTCAAATGATTGAAATGTGTTTTGAAATGATTGAAATAAGTGAAATAAATAAGTTAAATCATTTTTTAAGAAATGAGTGAAATTTGTTTATTACAAATGAGTGAACTCAATTCGAAATGTATTCAAGTTTGATCTTATTTTAAAGATCGCGTCGTCAGGAATTCAAATAAGTAAAAATATTTCAAAATGAAATTTTTATTCAAAATATATCAATGAATTAATATCTTTCAAGATAAATAAAATGTTTGCTTTTTCTGTGTGTGGATTGTTTTTACAGCATGCATGCACGGCTAGGCATAAAAAATGCACTCAATAATACAGTTGGATCTGACATTGATTTAATTTAATGCACCAGATACTAGCCAAATACAAAACAATACCATTAGATAGTTGGCCCACACAAAGTTAAGTGAAAGCATTTGATTGGTTGGGACTTCGTCGGTAGCTCCTAGCACCGGTAGATTTACTTATTTGCTTGTTCCTTACGATCAGCGCAGTTTTATTATTTTACGAGGATCAGTACAATTTTGTCAGGACCCCGACTCAATGCCACATCGATCTAGCATGTAACACCTCATATCACTTTGCGGCCTCACGCACGGTATTCCCACGGGTGTCGCCTTACCTCTGCCCGGGACCGTTTGCGCCTTTTGGCACACGTATATGACAGTGTCGCTAGCATCCATATGATAAGGAGCCCGGGCTGACATGGCTAGTCGTAAACCCAAAGTGGCACAAACTTACAGGGACAGGCATCCATGACCCAGCATCGAACGTGTCGGTCATCAGCGAGTGAATCCAGGCTGTAGCACTGGGCTAGCAGGACTCCGGTGAACCGGGCTGTAGCGGGCTAATAGGACTCCGGTATTCATCGCGTGACATTTCCCCGAAGGGACGGACACAGGAACGAAGAAGGACACATGCCGGCCAGCCTAAGTGTTCCGGAGCAGCAGCAAGCTACCATGGCTCAGTGGAAACACTAGGAGACATTTCCCGGTAAGAGAGGCTACTAAGGATAAACAACTAGATAGCCAGATCCCACACATACCAAGCATTTCAATAACATACACACAATATGCTCGATATGTGCAATTACAACATGGCATCACAACATGACTCTATGACACAAGTAAATATTCAATAGGCTCCGAGGAGCGAGATATTACAAACATGGGTCTCATGACCCAACAATCAGAGCATACAAGTCAAGCACAAGCGGAAGCTATCATGTCTGGGTACAGATATCTATAAATGAAAAAGGCTGAGAAGCCTGACTATCTATCAGATCCTGCCGAGGGCACAAGATCGTAGCTGAGGTAACAAGCTAAACGTCGAAGTCCACGCGAAACTACTAGTGAGACTGAAGTCTCTCTGCAAAAACATAAAATAGGCAAACGTGAGTACAAATGTACCCAGCAAGACTTACATCAGAACTAACTACATATGCATCATTATCAACAAAGGGGTGGTGGGGTTTAACTGCAACAAGCCAGCTTTGACTCGGTGGCTATCCTAAACTACGACTGCGAGTAACTCTTTTGAGGTGGCGCACACGAGTCCACATATTCACCATATCAATACACCACTATGGATCCGCTCCCGTCTCCCTACGAGAGCGCCATCCATAGCACTCACGCTTATCTTGCGTATTTTAGAGTATCCACTTTCACTTGTCTATGAACTGATATAAGCAACCCAGAAGTCCTTTTCCGCGGACATGGCTATTCGAATAGATTAGGTTAACCCTGCAGGGGTGTACTTCTTCACACACGCTCTCACCACTTACCGCCGTTTACACGACATGTACTCGGCAACCTTCAAGCGGAAGCCCAACGTGGGTGTCGGCCACGGCCTACCTAAACACTCAAGTCTCTAGTCTAGGTTTATCGCCTATTCGGGTTCCATCCATGAGGAGATCCGGCCGGAGTTTCGCTCACAGCCCCAAACGATGTGAACAGGGTTCCCGAGACACCAAACGGGCGCCCGGTACACCGTGCCACGTGCCTACCGCATCACAGCCCACCCCTACGGTCAGCGCTGCGCACGGCCTCCAGCATACTACAAACACCAGAAACTACTTGCAACTCCTGGACAGAGGACAAGGGTGATCAAGAAGCCGAGAGGGTCCATTGGTTTCGGGCCCAATGCGTGGTAGTAGCTGAATCATGGATCACAAACACAGAACTCAGTTCCTGAGGACGGCTGCAATGAGACAACCCACCATGTACTCCTACATGGCCTCTCACCGCTACCTTTACCAAATCGTGTTCACATACTTAGCTCACACAGTAGGACATGTTCACACGCCTCTGATTCATCCCCGATGAATCAGACCTGACTCAACTCTAAGCAGTAGCAGGCATGACAAACAAGCAAGAATGAGTAGGCACAACAGGGCTCAAACAACTCCTACTCATGCTAGTGGGTTTCATCTATTTACTGTGGCAATGACAGGTCATGCAAAGGATAAAGGGGTTCAACTACCGCAACAAGTAACAGATGAATCGTTGTTGTCCTAATGCAGTAAAAGAGAGCAGGAGCGAGAGAGTGGGTTTGTATCGGAATGAACAAGGGGGTTTTGCTTGCCTGGCACTTCTGAAGATAACATTGAGTCTTCATCAGTGTCAACGATCACATCATCGGTATCACGTCTATCGAAAGGGGGCAATCACCGGCAACTGAGGAAAGACACAATCAATGCAATGCACAATATGATGCATGCTCATGACATGGCAATATGAATGTGTTTTGAGCTAATGCAACTAAAACCAAATTAAATGAAGTTGGTTTGAATCCAAGATTCAAATTCAAACTCCATATGTGGATATTTAAATGCCCTTTATTTGATTTGTGCTAAACAGCAGCTATAAGTTGTTCTAACATGCATGAAAATGGTACAGATGGATTCCTTGAATTTTTCTGATAATTTTTCATATATAAATTATTTAATTTGGAGTTACGGTTAATTTTCTATGAATTTTAGAAGTTTATACAATTTTCTGGATTTTCTGAATTATTTTAGAAAATGATTATCTGCGTCATCATTGCGTCATGCTGACCTCAGCAGGTCAACAGACCGGGTCCAGGTCAAACCTGACACTGGGACCCACATGTCAGTGTGATTAGCTTAACTAAAATTAATTAAAACTAATCCTAATAGTTAACAGGGCTGGGCCCCACCTGTCATTGACTCAGGAGAGTCAACCGGGGCCCACCCGTGGTCAAAGTCAAAGTCGGCTGCCGGCTTTTAGCCGCCGGCGAGCCCGACGCGGCGGCGAGAGTGGTTTTGGCCACTCCGGCGACCAAATGGGCCGCGGAGGGCATCTAGGAGGAGCTGGGGACGAGCCGAAGCTCTTGGTGGAGTCAGTTGCGCTCGGGGCGGCCGGAATCGGTGCCGGCGGCGAGCGAGGCGGCGGCCGGAGCTCGGGTGGGTGCGGGGTTAGCGCTGCGGCTTGCAAACGAGCTAGCTGCCACGCTAGCGTTACTCCACGGGTCGTTGCGAGTGCAACGGACGCACGCGCGGGGCCATTTGGTCACCGGGGCTTCGCCGGTGACGAGCCCGCGCGGCGATGGCTACGGTAAGCAAGGGGGCGGCGGCTACGGCAAGCAAACGAAGGCGGGATTAGGGGGAAGAGGACCGGGGGCTCACCACGGTCACGAAGAGATGCTCGGCGAGGTCGGGGACGGTCCGGAGCCGGCGAATTTGACGAAGATGGCCGGCGGGTCCGAGGTAGAAGACGACGGCGATGGCGGCGATGCAGGGCTTCCGGAGGGTTGTGGATCGGTGGGGAGGAAGAGGGGGTCGAGGCGGAGCTCCTGGGTGCATCGGCGAGGCTAGGGGTGCACGGTGGCTGCGGCAATCGGCGTCGGTGGCGGCGGCTCCGTTCGGGCCCGAGGTGCGGAGCGAGAGGGAGAGCAGGAGAAGGGGATGAGCACGGGAGGGAGTTGAGAGCGGCCCGAGGGTTGCGTGGCGCTCGGGAGAGGCATCCAGACCCTCGGCGGCAAGCAGGAGCTGGCGAGGCGCGTGCTCGCGCGCGTCGGCCACGCGTGCTGTCCTTCTGGCGAGAGGAGAGGGACGACTGGCGTGGCCAGTCTGCTGGGCCGAACTGCTGGGCCAGCTGGTAAGTGGCCCAGGTAAGCCTCTCTCCCCTTTTTTTCTATTTTGTTTCTCTTTTCTATTTCTGTAGTTTTGTTTCTGATTTAGTTTATAGCCCAAATCATTTTAATAAATCCTGCAAATAATTGTGGCCATTAAATGAATTATTACAGAGGCCCTTAACTATTTTCAGAATTGTTGGAGCATTTAAAAATATTAATAGTATTTAAATGCCCCAATTCAAATACAATATGGATTATTCAAAAATCCATAATGGCCCAAAAATATTGGCATCATTTTTGGTAGAGGTTTTTCACCTTTGTCAAAAATCATGAACATTTTTGAAAGCCATTTGGACTTACTTGAAAGTATTTTAGGTGAACCTAGTGAATTCCTTTAATGCTAGGGTTTGAGCAATCCCCATTTCAAGTTCATTCAAAAGTTAAACATGATGCACACATGAGGTCTAGCCTAGTGCATACCAGAAGCTAGGGATGTGACAACTCACCCCCACTAAACAAGAATCTCGTCTCGAGATTCAAGCGTAGGGTAGGATGAAGGGAAAACGCAAACTAGCACAATCTTCACGATCCAGGTTGCACTTCAATTGAATGTTGATTCGTTCACCATCGTTGTCTCGAAGTCTTGCTCTGAGAAATCCTGCCAACATGACATGGAGAGAAGAAGGAGACTCTAGAAGGGTCGATCTTCTCGAAGATCGAACAACTCAAGATTAACTCACGGAATGAGACATAGCAACCTCTCTCGAGCTGAGAGACGAAGCACACATCCATAGGAATGGGGTGAAGCAGATGACAAAGGTTCACTAGGTAGACAACAACTCCAGACTTAAGAATGTGGTGATCGGTTGTCAACGTAGCGAGGAGTTGAATTGCCATGATACCATAACGAAACATCCTGGAGAAGGGTGATTCGTAGATTATTATCTTAAGTGGCAAAAAGAATTACCTTTGATATAGAGATCATTGAGACTCTCTATATCAGCCTAAGGCAAATCACAGCAATCGATTGGTGGGGTCGGTAGAATGGCATACTCGGACTTGGATGATGTGGATTACCTTGTTGAAGACAACGTAATGGATGAATTTCCTTATCACCGAAGATGGAAGAGACCCGTGGTAGAATGGCACATTGATGGTGCAAGCTAGGAACAAAATGCAAATGCTGGGAATGATTCTGGTAACTAGGAAGGAACCCAACAATAGAGAGTGAATTCACTGTTTGAGTAGGTCATAGCATGTCGAGGAAACGGAGAGGATCCCCAGTTAGTGCCGAAGATAACACCTAGCGCTTGAGCGTGCTCTCAAGAACTTGAGCATTTCCATAATCATCAAGGTTTTACCAACATCCGTGTCAAGGATCCTGGCAACACAACTTGCTACCATGATGAATGATGATGGATGATGCAGATGCAAAGGAAGATAACACTTTCTCAGATTTCACCTTAGCGAGGCCAAGGAAACAAAATCTGGATGATCGACCGAGAGACATTTAGCACTCCGCTTCTAATGTTCTCCTTGACGTGCTGGTGTAACCCATTCATAGATATGGTTTGATAACTAGAACATCAAGTAAAGGTCGGACTTCGGGAGCAATAGAATCCATAAGGAACAGTTACGGAGGTAAATCCTACGAAATCCTTATGGGGAGGTGGCCAACTTCATCAATCAAGATATTATAATAACAGGTCTTCCGGCTGGGTGTGTTGGCCACGACATCCACTTTACCGGTTATCGCGCGACCAATATTATAATTCTTGGGAAATATTCCAACCATCATATCTGCCTGAGATTCAGATCTGGTTGGTGTCAGGATATTCCAGACTCACCAAGTCTAGAAAGAAAAATGAAAGTTTGCAACACAAATCGACGAGATGACGTTGCGAGATTCTCGAGGGACGAACTGCGATAGCAAGCTCCAAAACATGAGCTGGTTCTGCTACAAACATGTGAACACGCTGTCCTAGACAAACATTATCACATGGTAGTCTTACAATAAAACACTACCGAGTTCAGGTGGGGAACCATAATCGAGGATATTGAAGTCTTGTGCATGACCTAGGATTAGCACATCAACTCCTTTTCCGTGAACAAATCAATCAGTGGCTTGGTGTGCTAGGATATACATATGGAATGGAGGTTGCAAGTCTCCGAACCACAGAATACTTCGCACGTATGCATGACTGATTTGGGATGATTCCAAAGGAAACAACATTGACTTTCTCGAGTCCACGTCGGCAACTTGCATCCAATGCACATGAACTAGAGGAAGTCTCTCCTTACATCCGAACATATGCTTCATGAGCTAGCATGAACAAATGCTTTCAAAAGTTTCGAACACTAGCTTAATGTTCAGCAAAATTATGGAGAAGACAAGGATGTTGTCGATGGGCTCAACAACAATTCATCTGGGTTTCCTTATCACTGGACTTCCACCATCATGCGAACACGGTGATAGCATTGGTCAGACCCAAAAGATATAATGGTGTATGCTCGAGGGATCAGCCACGAGTAAGACAACATTACGAGCATCGTTGGTACTGATTTGACTTGACGATGGCCCACACTCAAATCAAAGGATTGATAAGACAATAGGTCCAACAACTGATCACAGGGACCAATCGATGAAGATATCATCTTTCTTCAACACACACTACACAAGAATATCCCTTTGGAACGAACTAAGTCAGACAAGCTTTTATCTTCCAACTCTCCAAGTTGTTGTCTAGCTTAACCAACTAGCTCAGGGATATCTAACACCGATTCTTGGAGAGAAGGTGGTTCATAAGAAACCAATTTGATCACGAGCTCAACATAACGGTTAGGTGACGACCTGGTGATACTTCCGAGAAGACATTCAGAAAATCATGAACCATCGGTATGTTACTAAGCTCGAGAACAATCTTGCTTTTCAGGGCAAGACGATATGATCAATAGAGCAAGGATTTGAAATAATCCTAACTCATCGATCGAGGAGTGAACCAGGAGAATGGACTAGGTAGCACGATCAATCTTAGAATGATGATTCAATGACCAACACACTAAGAGTGAGGTTATCGTCCATTTAACTACCCAGCAACGAGGTTGCTAGGCGTACTGGTTTCACACATCACAATTCATTTGTCGGTATTCCGGTTGCATCAACACGAAGACCGAGGAATGACTAATGATGGCAAGAAGTATCACTGTACCAAGAGTTCATAGGATGGTGTGCAATTCCTATAACAATCCCGATATAAAGATGGTAATACTCCAAGGTAGAGCAGAACAAAAGCTGGATTAGCAATTTGATCTGCGGAGCACAACTTCTTTGACCCAATCCTGGGTATGGATGAGGTACTGGAGTTTGTTTCTCCAAGTCATTCAGGACAGAATGGCTTGACGGACCACAAGGGTAATAGGCGTCGATAAACGAATGCATGCATACCCTTGGACTATCAATTGATAGACGAAGGTCAGTAGACAACTAAAGAGGGACAACTCAAAGGAACATATAATTTTCTGAGTTGTGGATGCATAGATTAGTATATCGAGCGAGATCAACATTTCTTCCGGATAACCCATGCAAAAAAGTAGAACTGGCAGAGCCATAACATATAATGGAGAACTCATCAAGAGCACTTTGGTTGTGATCGTTCAGTTCAACGAGGAACTTCTGCCATAAGTAGTTCATGGTATTTGGAAGAAGGATGTACCACGAACCTCGAGGACTATCGCAAAGGTTACTAATATCCTAAAGGAACTAGCAAACCCTATCAACATGAAGTAAGTAGAGTGAATCTCGGGTTCAAAACCCAAGGAGTAGAATACCTACTACTAAGTAGCATCACGGGATGCTTTCGAGAATGATGGCTAGAATCATCACACTGGGAACACAAATCATGGCTAAATTACTAGATGATCCCCTAAGCACTTAGGGTCATAATAATAATTCCAACATATATGTCGAGGTAATAATTACCTCAACACACCGATTAGTGTGGTTAATCTGGCCCAAAGGAACATCGAAGCGGGAGGAAGGAATTTGCAAATGCATCAGACTACTTAGAAACCTGGGATGACTCGGACAGCATAACGGCTGTAAATGCTCAGAAGAGATTTGAGACATTCACATAAAATGGTGGCATAACCACTCAGAAGCACAATATCAAGGTTTCGAGATCAACAATTAGCATATGGAAGTAGTAGGAACTGAACTGAGACTTAAATCCAACAATCTTATAAGTCCACTGATTAGTAACACGTGATCCTGATAGAAAGAAGAGATAGCCTAGTTCTTAATCCCCATAGGAAAGATAAGATGACTCAGATCAGAAGGCATAAGGTATAAGGAGTAAAAAGAGCCTTACGTTCCATCCCACAATCAATTCCCTTACATAACTAAAGAATTTCTAGACTCAACTTCGACCAGTTTGGCTTGGTAATCCTACAGGCAGTCAAGCTCTGATACCAACGCTGTCAGGACCCCGACTCAATGCCACATCGATCTAGCATGTAACACCTCATATCACTTTGCGGCCTCACGCACGGTATTCCCACGGGTGTCGCCTTACCTCTGCCCGGGACCGTTTGCGCCTTTTGGCACACGTATATGACAGTGTCGCTAGCATCCATATGATAAGGAGCCCGGGCTGACATGGCTAGTCGTAAACCCAAAGTGGCACAAACTTACAGGGACAGGCATCCATGACCCAGCATCGAACGTGTCGGTCATCAGCGAGTGAATCCAGGCTGTAGCACTGGGCTAGCAGGACTCCGGTGAACCGGGCTGTAGCGGGCTAACAGGACTCCGGTATTCATCGCGTGACATTTCCCCGAAGGGACAGACACAGGAACGAAGAAGGACACATGCCGGCCAGCCTAAGTGTTCCGGAGCAGCAGCAAGCTACCATGGCTCAGTGGAAACACTAGGAGACATTTCCCGGTAAGAGAGGCTACTAAGGATAAACAACTAGATAGCCAGATCCCACACATACCAAGCATTTCAATAACATACACACAATATGCTTGATATGTGCAATTACAACATGGCATCACAACATGACTCTACGACACAAGTAAATATTCAATAGGCTCCGAGGAGCGAGATATTACAAACATGGGTCTCATGACCCAACAATCAGAGCATACAAGTCAAGCACAAGCGAAAGCTATCATGTCTGGGTACAGACATCTATAAATGAAAAAGGCTGAGAAGCCTGACTATCTATCAGATCCTGCCGAGGGCACAAGATCGTAGCTGAGGTAACAAGCTAAACGTCGAAGTCCACGCGAAACTACTAGTGAGACTGAAGTCTCTCTGCAAAAACATAAAATAGGCAAACGTGAGTACAAATGTACCCAGCAAGACTTACATCAGAACTAACTACATATGCATCATTATCAACAAAGGGGTGGTGGGGTTTAACTGCAGCAAGCCAGCTTTGACTCGGTGGCTATCCTAAACTACGACTGCGAGTAACTCTTTTGAGGTGGCGCACACGAGTCCACATATTCACCATATCAATACACCACTATGGATCCGCTCCCGTCTCCCTACGAGAGCGCCATCCATAGCACTCACGCTTATCTTGCGTATTTTAGAGTATCCACTTTCACTTGTCTATGAACTGATATAAGCAACCCAGAAGTCCTTTTCCGCGGACACGGCTATTCGAATAGATTAGGTTAACCCTGCAGGGGTGTACTTCTTCACACACGCTCTCACCACTTACCGCCGTTTACACGACATGTACTCGGCAACCTTCAAGCGGAAGCCCAACGTGGGTGTCGGCCACGGCCTACCTAAACACTCAAGTCTCTAGTCTAGGTTTATCGCCTATTCGGGTTCCATCCATGAGGAGATCCGGCCGGAGTTTCGCTCACAGCCCCAAACGATGTGAACAGGGTTCCCGAGACACCAAACGGGCGCCCGGTACACCGTGCCACGTGCCTACCGCATCACAGCCCACCCCTACGGTCAGCGCTGCGCACGGCCTCCAGCATACTACAAACACCAGAAACTACTTGCAACTCCTGGACAGAGGACAAGGGTGATCAAGAAGCCGAGAGGGTCCATTGGTTTCGGGCCCAATGCGTGGTAGTAGCTGAATCATGGATCACAAACACAGAACTCAGTTCCTGAGGACGGCTGCAATGAGACAACCCACCATGTACTCCTACATGGCCTCTCACCGCTACCTTTACCAAATCGTGTTCACACACTTAGCTCACACAGTAGGACATGTTCACACGCCTCTGATTCATCCCCGATGAATCAGACCTGACTCAACTCTAAGCAGTAGCAGGCATGACAAACAAGCAAGAATGAGTAGGCACAACAGGGCTCAAACAACTCCTACTCATGCTAGTGGGTTTCATCTATTTACTGTGGCAATGACAGGTCATGCAAAGGATAAAGGGGTTCAACTACCGCAACAAGTAACAGATGAATCGTTGTTGTCCTAATGCAGTAAAAGAGAGCAGGAGCGAGAGAGTGGGTTTGTATCGGAATGAACAAGGGGTTTTTGCTTGCCTGGCACTTCTGAAGATAACATTGAGTCTTCATCAGTGTCAACGATCACATCATCGGTATCACGTCTATCGAAAGGGGGCAATCACCGGCAACTGAGGAAAGACACAATCAATGCAATGCACAATATGATGCATGCTCATGACATGGCAATATGAATGTGTTTTGAGCTAATGCAACTAAAACCAAATTAAATGAAGTTGGTTTGAATCCAAGATTCAAATTCAAACTCCATATGTGGATATTTAAATGCCCTTTATTTGATTTGTGCTAAACAGGAGCTATAAGTTGTTCTAACATGCATGAAAATGGTACAGATGGATTCCTTGAATTTTTCTGATAATTTTTCATATATAAATTATTTAATTTGGAGTTACAGTTAATTTTCTATGAATTTTAGAAGTTTATACAATTTTCTGGATTTTCTGAATTATTTTAGAAAATGATTATCTGCGTCATCATTGCGTCATGCTGACCTCAGCAGGTCAACAGACCGGGTCCAGGTCAAACCTGACACTGGGACCCACATGTCAGTGTGATTAGCTTAACTAAAATTAATTAAAACTAATCCTAATAGTTAACAGGGCTGGGCCCCACCTGTCATTGACTCAGGAGAGTCAACCGGGGCCCACCCGTGGTCAAAGTCAAAGTCGGCTGCCGGCTTTTAGCCGCCGGCGAGCCCGACGCGGCGGCGAGAGTGGTTTTGGCCACTCCGGCGACCAAATGGGCCGCGGAGGGCATCTAGGAGGAGCTGGGGACGAGCCGAAGCTCTTGGTGGAGTCAGTTGCGCTCGGGGCGGCCGGAATCGGTGCCGGCGGCGAGCGAGGCGGCGGCCGGAGCTCGGGTGGGTGCGGGGTTAGCGCTGTGGCTTGCAAACGAGCTAGCTGCCACGCTAGCGTTACTCCACGGGTCGTTGCGAGTGCAACGGACGCACGCGCGGGGCCATTTGGTCACCGAGGCTTCGCCGGCGACGAGCCCGCGCGGCGACGGCTACGGTAAGCAAGGGGGCGGCGGCTACGGCAAGCAAACGAAGGCGGGATTAGGGGGAAGAGGACCGGGGGCTCACCACGGTCACGAAGAGATGCTCGGCGAGGTCGGGGACGGTCTGGAGCCGGCGAATTTGACGAAGATGGCCGGCGGGTCCGAGGTAGAAGACGACGGCGATGGCGGCGATGCAGGGCTTCCGGAGGGCTGTGGATCGGTGGGGAGGAAGAGGGGGTCGAGGCGGAGCTCCTGGGTGCATCGGCGAGGCTAGGGGTGCACGGTGGCTGCGGCAATCGGCGTCGGTGGCGGCGGCTCCGTTCGGGCCCGAGGTGCGGAGCGAGAGGGAGAGCAGGAGAAGGGGATGAGCACGGGAGGGAGTTGAGAGCGGCCCGAGGGTTGCGTGGCGCTCGGGAGAGGCATCCAGACCCTCGGCGGCAAGCAGAAGCTGGCGAGGCGCGTGCTCGCGCGCGTCGGCCACGCGTGCTGTCCTTCTGGCGAGAGGAGAGGGACGACTGGCGTGGCCAGTCTGCTGGGCCGAACTGCTGGGCCAGCTGGTAAGTGGCCCAGGTAAGCCTCTCTCCCCTTTTTTTTCTATTTTGTTTCTCTTTTCTATTTCTGTAGTTTTGTTTCTGATTTAGTTTATAGCCCAAATCATTTTAATAAATCCTGCAAATAATTGTGGCCATTAAATGAATTATTACAGAGGCCCTTAACTATTTTCAGAATTGTTGGAGCATTTAAAAATATTAATAGTATTTAAATGCCCCAATTCAAATACAATATGGATTATTCCAAAATCCATAATGGCCCAAAAATATTGGCATCATTTTTGGTAGAGGTTTTCCACCTTTGTCAAAAATCATGAGCATTTTTGAAAGCCATTTGGACTTACTTGAAAGTATTTTAGGTGAACCTAGTGAATTCCTTTAATGCTAGGGTTTGAGCAATCCCCATTTCAAGTTCATTCAAAAGTTAAACATGATGCACACATGAGGTCTAGCCTAGTGCATACCAGAAGCTAGGGATGTGACAAATTCTACCCCTTTTTCTAGACAAAACGCACATCTACCCTCTTTTTGTTGGAAGGATCAGGATGGACCTCCTATGCGCCGCGTTATGCGGCATACTGTCGATCAAACGCACAGGGGACTCTGACCTGGGCCGGCCCAGTATCCGGCCCAATAGTGTACTGTATGGCGGGATCAAAAAGAGAAAAAGTAAAGTTCCGTGTATCCTATGCGCCGCGTTATGCGGCATACTGTCGATCAAACGCACAGGGGACTCTGACCTGGGCCGGCCCAGTATCCTCCTATGCGCCGCGTTATGCGGCATACTGTCGATCAAACGCACAGGGGACTCTGACCTGGGCCGGCCCAGTATCCGGCCCAGTAGTGTACTGTATGGCGGGATCAAAAAGAGAAAAAGTAAAGTTCCGTGTATCCTATGCGCCGCGTTATGCGGCATACTGTCGATCAAACGCACAGGGGACTCTGACCTGGGCCGGCCCAGTATCCTCCTATGCGCCGCGTTATGCGGCATACTGTCGATCAAACGCACAGGGGACTCTGACCTGGGCCGGCCCAGTATCCGGGCCAGTAGTGTACTGTATGGCGGGATCAAAAAGAGAAAAAGTAAAGTTCCGTGTATCCTATGCGCCGCGTTATGCGGCATACTGTCGATCAAACGCACAGGGGACTCTGACCTGGGCCGGCCCAGTATCCTCCTATGCGCCGCGTTATGCGGCATACTGTCGATCAAACGCACAGGGGAATCTGACCTGGGCCGGCCCAGTATCCGGCCCAGTAGTGTACTGTATGGCGGGATCAAAAAGAGAAAAAGTAAAGTTCGCGCCAGCTCGGAGTCGAACCCCGGACCTCGCGCGGCGGTGAGCACGACAACAGCCATCACACCAAACTACTATTAGTTACATAGTAGCAGCGCACATTTTTAAGAACTATCATCGCGTATAGGCATGCTGCAGCTGAGTAAAATGGCACTGTAGCAGTACTGTAGCTAATGTATTTTCTTAACAATGTACATATTTCAAATTTCGAAAATGTTTTTTGAAACCACGAACAGTTTTAAAAAACATATGAAAATGTTTCAAAAACTAATTTTTTTCGGATCACACGAACATTTTCAAAAAAACTTGAACAACTATTATTTTTGCAAATATTTTTGTCAAATTTTTGAACATTTTTTAAAATTGCAAACATTATTTTGAAAGCGTGATTTATTAGAAATAAGAACAATTTTTCAAATTGCAAATATTATCTTGGAAAACGTGAATATTTTCTAAAATTTACGAACATTTTTTAAAACAAGAACATTTTTCGAAATGTATGAACATTTTTGAAAACACGAGCATTTTCAAAATTTGTGAACATTTTTTTAAAATTTGCAAACATTTTGAAAAGGCGAACATTTTCTAAAATTTGAGAACATTTTTTTAAAGCATGAACATTTTTTGAAAACATGAACATTTTGTAATTTACAATTATTTTGAAAAAACAAAGATTTTCTAAAATTTGGGAACATTTTTAAAAAAAACGAACATTTCTTCAAAATTTATGAATTTTTTTTGAAAACACGAACATTTTTTTAAAATATGTGAACTTTTTTTCAAACATGAACATTTTTTGAAAACCCCAAACTTATTTTCGAAATTGCAAAGAATTTTGATTCTAAACATTATTTAAATTGTCAAATTTTTGAAAAAGAAACGGAAAAAGGAAAAAAAACAGAAAAAATAAAAACGAAAATTAAAAAAAGAAACAAAAAGGAAAAAAGAAAGAGAAAACACCTAAAAGAAAACCAGCCACAGAAAACAACAGGAAAAAAGAAAAACCGATTAAAGAAACCTTCTAGTTCCAAACCCGGGAGAAAACCACCCGTCCGTAAAAGCTACGCTAACACCTAAGGGGCCTGCCCATATCGCGTCGCTCTCTCGTGACCCTCCGTGCGAATCCCCGACAGTTTGACACAACGTGCGTCATATAGGAAATTCCCAATTCTACTACTTGAGAGTCCAGAAGCTGCTGGTGTCTTCTCCATGAGTCCGGACCAAACCAAATCCGTCCCAAACGACGAACGCAATCCAGTGGCCTCGAGTCTTCAGGAGAAGACGAGAGAATTCTCCAGAAGCTTGTTTTCTCCTTTTTCTCCATACAATCCCCAGCCCTCTATAAATTCTCCCGTTCCGACCGACAGAAACCCAAGAAAGTCTGAACAAAAGCACCGATCAAAGAACGATCCCTCCCAAATCAATCGCTCACCCTTCCGCTTCCTAACACCAGCTAAATCGTCGATTCCTTCGACCAGCAGCTCGAATCCCCACCGACAATGTCGCTGATCCGTCGCACCAACGTGTTGGACCCCTTCTCCCTCGACCTCTGGGACCCCTTCGACGGCTTCCCCTTCGGCTCCGGCGGCAGCGGCAGCCTCGTCCCGCGCACCTCCTCTGACACGGCGGCCTTCGCCAGCGCGCGGATTGACTGGAAGGAGACGCCCGAGGCGCACGTGTTCAAGGCGGACGTGCCGGGGCTGAAGAAGGAGGAGGTGAAGGTGGAGGTGGAGGACGGCAACATCCTCCAGATAGCGGCGAGCGGAACAAGGAGCAGGAGGAGAAGACGGACACCTGGCACCGCGTGGAGCGCAGCAGCGGCAAGTTCCTGCGCAGGTTCCGGCTCCCGGAGAACGCCAAGGCGGAGCAGGTGAAGGCGTCCATGGAGAACAGCGTGCTCACCGTCACCGTGCCCAAGGAGGAGGCCAAGAAGCCCGAGGTCAAGTCCATCCAGATCTCCGGCGCGATGAGATGGACTGCAGTCTGCAGAGCAGTGGTGTGGAGTTTCGCCCGGTCGTCGCGATGAAATAAAATCAGTCAGGCTGTCTAGTGCTCTAATCTTGTGTGCGAATGGTCCGATGTTGCAGTCAGTGTTTCGAGTCTGTCGCGTCTGTGTTCGAGTCCACCTTGTTCATCAGCAACAAAGTAAATCCATTACCTTCTGCTAATTTGTGAATGTTCCCTCACACTTGAAAGCAATTTCAACTCGGAATAAATAGTAAACAATACAATCAAGCCGTTTAGTGGGATGCCAAAGGTGGGATCCGCGCTAGTAGGAGTAGGACGGCGAGCAGCTGGTGGTCTGTTTTGTCCCGAAAATATCATTACCGAAACCAACATTCGATGGAAGATGACCATGTTTTAATTTTTTCAAAAAATATAAAAATATATGAGATGTTAAGAGGATGATGTTCTATTGTCATGCAAAATTTTAAATTTTAGTACATTACCGAATGTGAGCTTTGTTGAGTTTGTCTTTTCATACCTCGCATCCCCTAAGGTTAAAATTTCACATGGCAGCACAACATCATTCTCTTAACATCTCACATTTTTTTCAGAATTTTTGAAACTTCCAGATGGGGTTTCCACGGAGTTTTCTTTGTACGTCGGTTTTCATATGATATTCTTCCCTGTTTTGTCCTTCCGGTCGCTCGTCAAGCGTGGAGAATTCATAAAGGAGCTTGAGCCGTGCGCCTCGAGGTACTCTCTTTTTTTTGACAGAAGTGCCTTGGCCAAGGGAAAACCCTATTTACCGCTCTTCGCGACAAGTTGTCGCTGTTTCGCCGAAGTGATTGAGCGACTATTCGAGGGTGGGCCGGTCCGTTAAGCGTTTCAGTAGTACTGGTTTAGGGAACCATGATGTTTTTTAGCCGTTTTTCTTTTTCGGTTTGGGAACCTTCTGGTAGGCGGTTTTTTCAATTCCAGTTTCTTTTTTTATTTTTTCTATATCTCTCATTTTCATTTTTTTACTTTTTTTATGTTTCATTTTTTATTTTATTTAACATTTTATTTTTCAAAATTATATTAAATTCCAAAAAAGTTTTGTTCAGAAATTCTAAAAAAGTTTAGAAATTCAGATTTTGTTCACTTCTTTTGAAAATAACATGATTTTAAAAAATATCAAATTTTGTTTGCTTCTTTTGAAAAATGTTCGAAAATTCATAAAATTTAAGAATTTAAAACAACATTCGCATTTTAATTTTATTCACAAATAAAAAATGTTTAAGAACTTCAATACAAAGGTTCTCATTTTTTTAATTTATTTGCATATTAAAGAAATGTTCATCATTCAAAATTTGTTTTAAAATTCAAAAAAGGTTCGCATTTTTTAATTCGTCGCAAATTCAAAAATGCTCGATAACTTAAAATATGTTCTTATTTTCTAAATTTGTTCACAAATTCAGTAAATGCTGCCGTTTCATAAATTTGTTCACAAATTTAAAAACTATTCATGCTTAAAATTCGCAAATTCAAAAATGTTTGGGGGAATATCAGAAAAGGTTTTTGATTTTTTGTAAAAAAAATCATAAGTTTGGAAAATGTTAACGTTTACAAAAAATCTTGTTTTTTTAAAAATATTGTATTTTCAGAAAATTGCTCGTAATTTCCAAAAATGTTCTCCTATTCACTTTTGTTCCATTTTCCCGTAAAACTCATAAGTTTCCAAAATCATGAAAGTTTAGAAAAATATAAAAAATGTGCAGCGAGTTATCTATACTCCTATATAGTGTACCAATATGAAGTTATATAGATCGTTGGATGTATGTAAACGAAGGGCTCAGATTCAATTGCTTTAGATAGAGGACTACGTGGCCGCATATAGACCATAGGATAGGGCAATCTAACGGCTGAGCGCGCAGGGATTCGCGGTGGGGTTCCATTTTCGTGCTGCTAGATTGCCAGCGCGGCAGAGTACTTGCAGGCTCTCGATTCTTCTGCCGGGCACTGGAAATGTGCCGCAGGCCCAGTTGACAAAAAGAAACGCTGCCCCACAGCCACAGTACCAGGCAAGCAGTACTATGCAACGCTGCCCCACAACCACAGTACCAGGCAAGGAGTACTATGCAACGCTGCCCCACAGCCACAGACACATGCATTGCAGCCTCGGTACCGATGCTTTAGCAGATTATAAACAACACGTAAAATAGAAGATTAATATATGTGTTGTACTAAAAAAAACTTTGTTACTTTCAAAGTTTAACTCTCGGGCATCAATACTACTGGTGCCAGAAGTATTTTCTCATATTTTTATTTGTCAAAAATAACACATGTAGTAATCTGCATATTTACTAAACTGGTATTTTTTTAAAAAAATAGGGCATGTGTAAAAAAAAAGAACTCTGGCATGTTTATATTGATTTGCATTAACATTTATTGACGTTCGCTGCTTTTTGTTTTGTACGATGTGCAAATCTTGGTATCATTTTTTTGAAACCTTTTGCTATGCTAGAGAACACCCCACTAGTGCCTGAGAGCCTAAAGGCTGCTTTGACACTTTTTTTAAAGAAAATGACCCTCAGCCTCTCTATTTTTCTACTTTCTCTTATGAATTCATTTTACGAACATTATTGCCAAGCTTTCCCATTGTTCTCACCAATATTTTTTTAGGCAAGCATCTACTCGATTAGACAGACTAATCACTGTATGCATGCATGTTTGTGAACTTTACATGAAAAATATAAGTTAATAAATACTAAGAACCTTTTTTTTGCGAATGAATAAATACTAAGAACCTGATTATATAGTAAATAAAAATGCCTTCAATCCCTCTCAACGTATCACGTGACACATGTGATAAGCAATTCAAGGTATTAAAAAAATTCCTCTCAACATACAACTTGTCGCAATAATCCTTACATGTGCATGGCACGTGCCTTTAACTAGTGGTTCATAGATACTGGGCTGCCCTTTTGGCACCAAATCTGAGGCATTACTTTCGATGTGGTTCTTGTTTTTAAGTTTTGACAAGTTGTTGGTATGTTCCTTAATTTTCGCACTTTAAACCTTGAAATTGGGTTAGCAAGTCGCTGTGGCTAACGCAAGGCCTGCAACTACGAGAGGTCACGTGTTCAATTCCTATAGCTAGCGCGCTGTTCTTTTTTGCTATTTTCCACCTCATGACGGAGGAGCCAGAGCAAATGGGCTGGCCCAGGTGAGCTGCCCTGTGCAAAACCACGACTCTTCACCACAATAAACGGCGTATAGGAGGTCCTGTCCCGAGCTATGTTTTGCGCGAGTGCGGAGCTTTCCGTGTCATCGAAAGGGCCACGGGCTTCCGGTCCACCAAATACAACAACTAGCTAGGCCCAAGTTAGCTCGTGCCTCCGCCTTCCGCCGCCCGCAACCGTCCTCGTGCGTCGCGGCCCCATCCTTGTCACATTCGCGTCACGCCCTGGGCACCCCGCACACGGTTATCCTTGTCCCGTTCGGCGATGGTTCCACAGCCATCGCTGGCTTCATTGAACTAGCAAGACTTCTCGTCGTTCTCCCACCGTCCCAGGCTGCCACTGGCCTCCTCTTTCTGGCCACGTCCTACATCTCCCGCCTCATCACCGTCACCCTTACTCGCGCTTCCCGAGGAAATCTCAACTCCATTTCTTAAGGTGATGCGACCGGGCGGAGGGCGTTCGCATGTCCACCTCGCATGTCCACCACGTCAGCAAGGTGTTTGGCACATTGTGTGATGCTACCTCTTGAGCACTGCGTTGGATTTTCCCGAAGAGGACAGGATGATGCAGCAAAGTTTAGGCGGTCGCTAGCGGGCAATCATTGGGAAGAATGGCTCCATCTAGTTAGGAGACTGATGGAGGTTCAACTTTCTCACCAACCCGATGGATTACGCTGGAAGTTGACTAGTTTTGGAGTATTTACAGTTAAATCAATGTATATTGATGTTATTAATTCGAACTCCATTCCAACGTCCAAGTATGTTTGGGCTGTCAAAATTCCTTTAAAAATTAAAGTGTTTATGTGGTTTGTCCATAAACAAGTTATTTTAACAAAGGACAACTTGATAAAGCGTAATTGGACAGGACCTACTAGGTGTAGTTTCTGTGATCGGGATGAGACGATTAAGCATTTATTCTTTGATTGCCTGTTGGCCAAAGTTCTTTGACGGACGGTCCATATTGCTTTCAATATTACTCCACCTACTTGTGTCAATGTTTTATTTGGGACATGGCTTAATGGGGTTGAGCCTGACTTAGCAAGACATATTCGGGTTGGAGTTTGCGCTTTATTGTGGAGTATCTGGAATTGCAGAAATGATTTGGTTTTTAACACAACATCACGGATTCATTTTTTGCAGGTTATTTTCCGAGCTACGGCAGTGATCCGTTCGTGGTCGTTACTCACTCCGATGGAGGTCAGGGAGCGTTTGGTTACTGGATCTATCCGTTGGGAGATGGTAGCTCGGGATATCTTCAACCGGTTTGGATGGCGGTCATGTAATAGGATAGGCAATTAGTTTACCTATCTATTTTTAGCCAGCCGGTTGTGGCATCTTTTCTTGGCTAGTTTGTGTATCTAGCTTTTTAAGCTTTGTGTGAGCTGCCTTTTTCTTTTATCAGCTGGAGACTTTGGAACCTTGTTCGCACTTTTTGCTATTTGGTTAATAAGATGGCCGTATGCATCGCTCTGATGCAGAGGCCGGGGCGCCTCCCCCCCTTTTCGAAAAAAAAGGAGACGGGAAAGACCCTGGCTGAGTATTTTATGTACAACGAACGGCGTACTTTAATAATTTATGATGATCTCCCCAAATAGGTACAAGCTTATCGCCAAATATCCCTTCTATTAAGAAGATCTCCTAGCCGTGAGGTTTATCCAGAGGATGTTTTTTATTGAAAGAGCCATTAAATTAAATTCTCTTTTAGGCGAAGGAAGTATGACCGCTTTTACCAATAGTTGAGACTCAATCTGAAGACGTTTCCGCCTATATTCCTACTAATCTAATCTCCATTAGAATCAGAGGGAGTATCAAATGATACCTAAGCTTTGCGTCTTCCTGAAAATAGACTTCACTATGCTACGAAATGTAAGCTTGTTAGCGAGTTCCTGCTCAATGTCTGGCTGTGTTTTCCTCACTAGAGTTGTTTCAAAGAAGTTTCGTTCCAAGCAATCGTTTTCGTATCTGGTTCCATTTGGTTGTAGCTTGTAGCTTCGTTGATTTTCTAGTGGTGAGAGGCTTACAAGGGTGGGATCGCTAGGTGATTGTTCAAACCTATATTGCATAGAACAATGTCTGTGCATTGCGATGAGATATAAATATTCTAATATGATTTACCTGCTCATAATATATAACTGTGTAAATAAATGTTCGTCAAATTTTGTTTCTAATTTACCTTATATTATGATCAGAAATGAATTACCTGCCCATAGTATGCGATTGTGTAAATAAATATTTATCAAATTCTGACAGTTATTTACCTCTTATTTTGATTAAAAATTTGGTAAGTAAATTAAAATGAAATTGGTTCAAAAGATAAGTAAATTAAGGTGATTGATTATTATACGTGGAAGATTGAACGAAGGGGTGGTGCGAAGAAAGGTGAAACGGAAACTTTACATTCTTTTTGAGTACTCCCTCCGTCCGAAAATACTTGTCATCAAAATAGACAAAAAAAATGTATCTAGAACTAAAATACATTTAGATACATCCTCTTTTACTCATTTTAATGATAAGTATTTCCGGACGGAGGGAGTTAGTAGAGATTGCAAATATCGTAGGATCATATTTGTACAAAATTGTGTACTGATCTATTTTCACAGGTGATTGTCCAAACCTATATTGCATTGTCTATCACATGATCGAATTTGTACCAAAGTTGTGAACTGCTCAGATTGTTCGGTTCCTTGTGGTGAAACCAGTTCATTAGGGTTCAATTCCTAGATTTGCATTAATGCTCGCATTTTTCTAAGAATAGAGTGTGCGTGCTACTACGCTAAAAAAGAATTTGCACTAAAATTACTAGATCACGCTCATAGGAATGCTTCAGTGGGGTCAGAATCAAATGGTAATTTATGAAACAAAAATGTACTTTGAAAAATTTAAACCCTTTGAATCAAACATGCCTAGTGTACAACTTTGCCACTTTGGGCTCCTATTTTTCTTCCCTCATGAACTTCGCCTAGAAGTGTGTTGTATTTTCACCACGCAAAACACGCTAAGATAGGCCAACGCTTGTCAATAGTTACGCTATGAGCACTAATGATCAAGGTTTATCAAGATTTACAATATTATTTATTTATTTATTATTTTAATGGCGATCCTCCTGAGTCGCCCCGGCAGGCGACGTGAGGGAACCCTAGCCGCCACCGGGCGCCCCTCCTCCCGCTCCTCCCCTCCCCTGTCGCCGCCAGAGGGCGTGACCGGGCGAAGCCCAACCGGCACCTGCGGCACCAGGGCTCTCCGCCCCCTCGTGCGTGGATCTGGTGCGGGCCGGGATCGATGGGCCAAGGCGTCGCGACGTGGAGGGTCACGGCGGCGCGATCTGCTCTGCTTCCTAGCGGCTTCGTCTTGAGGCGGGTGATGCGGCTACCCTCTGGTGGTGGGGCATGTCGGGTATTGGCAGCGGCGGCGATCTGGCCCAGATCCGTGGTCCCAAGGCACCAGGCGGCACGGGCTGTGGACGGTGACGGCTGGTGCTATCTTCTGGGTAGTGGTGGCCGGCGGCGATGGTGGACGGGGGTTGCAGTGGCGGTCCAGCGGTTGCGTGCGTCTCCATGGCGAGGCACCGCGCGGTTCCAATCAGCTACAGCGTCGGGATGGCGTGACTGACGGCGAAAATCGCGTCGACTTCGGTCTTGATGGACGATGGCAGTGTCTTTGACGTTGTTTCCTTGTTGAGGCATCATCGGTGCAGGCTGCGTCATCTCGCTCGGCCTGCTCCGGGGGAAACCCTAAATCTGGGTCTCCCGAATCGGACGTTGATGGTACATTGTGTCATTCTCCCCCCCAGGGGTTTTGAAGCGGGTGCTGACTAGAGGGGCCCAGAGGTGGAGCGGTGTTACATCTTCCGCATCGACAACGATGGATCTCGTGGTGCGGCATAGTGGAGTCTCGACGTCGGATGCGTGTAGATGGACTCGCCCAGGAGGATGGCATTGTCTGGCGTCGTGGTGGCGTCGACGACAGAGACGACTGGCAAGGTCGATGCATTGATCCCTCCTAAAGCTGAGACAACGAAAGATGGCGGCGGCGGATCCTAGAGAGTGTGCATGCGGTACGCGCTGAGCGTCTGCTACAACCGGTTGGTGCTCTCAACTCGCCGACGGGCGGTTTGGGAAGGTCACCTGATTAGATGGTGTGCTTTGGCACGAGGTTGGGCACTTTATCAACCTTATTGGTATAGCCAAAAGAGGTCGTCAAATAGGCAGCTTTGGGTTGATCGTCAAATAGGCGGCTTTCGGTCAATCCATGTGTTTGTTTTATTAAACTATGTCAAATAATTTAATAAAAATAGTTTTTTATTAAACTCTGTTGAATAATTTAATAAAAATAGTTGTGTGCATCCTTGAATGCAAAGGTCAAATGTTTCAACCTCTTCAAAAAAATTATTTTAATTTTTTGAAATGAAAGGCAATTTTTTTGTCTCATTCACTAATTAAAAAGAGAGTGCCCAGTTAATTAAATTTTTTTCTCGAATATGCACGAGTGTGCATATCATATATTAAAGAAGAAGGACAAAAGAATGCCTCCACCATAATACAATGTTCAATTACAGTACGCTACTCCTCACGTCTATCAGCTACAGCCCGTGAGGAGTAGAGGTTCGGATCCTTCTCGGTATACTGCTGTAGATCAAAGGTGCAATTTCCTGCCCCCTCTGCCCATGCAACCATCGATCTTCCCAGAAAAGTGTTGTGCGTCCATCATTAGCAGTGCTCGCAGTGGCTGCCTGGTAGATTTGCATGGACTCCTTAGGGACTTTAATGTTGAACTCATTCCATGGTCTGGTCACATCCGTTCTTTTGAGCCAGGGCCATCTAGACTGCATGGCCACGTTCATCCATCTCAAGTTAGGCAGGCCTAAGCCTCCTGCTCATTTGGGAGCACAAACAGCGTCCCAAGCCACAGCACAGTTTCCACCCTGCGCTTCCAATCGTCTGCACCAGAGGAAGCCTCGACATATCTTGATCATAGCTTCAATCGTTTTCATGGGTAGGTCCATTGCCATCATCGCATGAATTGGCATGGCACATAGGACCGAATGCACCAAGGTCAAACTACCACTCTTCGGCATCAGGGCAGCTTTCCACGAGGGCAACTTGTTCGCCATTTGATCCACAAGATATTGCAACTGGGGCGCGGTCTGCTTCCGCAAGGACAAAGGCAGGCCAAGGTACTTGATAGGGAATGACCCCACAGGGCATCCAAGCTGACTGCAAACCAAGTTGACTTCCTCCTTCGTGCAGCGTATTGGCAAGCCCGCCGACTTGTTCATGTTGATCTTGAGGCCTGACGCTTCTCCAAACAGCTGAAAAATGCACCGACAGATAGCAAGATCCATAGGGATAGGCTTCACAAACAAGGCCACATCATCCGCAAAGATGGAAAGCCTCTTCCTTAGGCCTACCTGCGCCAAGGGCGCAAGGAATCCTCTACTGGCAGCAAACTCAAACAAGCGCTGAAGCGACTCCATAGTCAGAATGAATAGCATTGGTGAGATGGGGTCACCTTGTCGTAGCCCCTTGCAGTTGAGGATAGTGTCACCAGGTTCACCATTAACCATGACCTTGGTGGACGAGGTCGCAAGTATGCCGCAAATCCATGATCTCCACCGTGGTCCAAAACCCATTTGTTGTAGTAACTCCAGGAGAAAAGGCCACCTCACCGAGTCAAAGGCTTTTGAGATATCAAGCTTAAGCAAAATCGCTGGCCTTCCCAAGGCGTTGAGGCGTCTGGCCATGCATTGCACTAGCATGAAGTTGTCATGCAGCGATCGACCCTTCACAAATGCGCTCTGATGATTGCCTACGAGTCTCGGCAAGTCCACCACTAGTCTGCACGCGAGCACTTTCTCAAAGATTTTGATCGCACCATGCACAAGATTTATGGGGCGGAAGTCCCCCACATCCAAGGCCCCCTCTTTCTTCGGCAGGAGAGTAACAAGAGACTTGTTTATCGCTGACATTCCCCTCATGTCACCATTGTAGAAGCAGCGCATGGCTGCCATGAAGTCCTCTTTGATGATATGCCAACACATTGCATAGAACCTGCCTGTGAATCTGTCCGGCCCCGGAGCTTTATCCGGGGGCATGGATTTGATCACCCTCTCGACCTCATCTTCTATGAACGGCCCCAGTTAATTAATGGAAACCAGACGAAAATCGTCACAATGTTTTTTTTAAACGGAGGCAAAAGCTTTGCCTCATCCATTAAATAAGAGAGAAAAGAGTTTGTTACAAGTCACCCAATTACACGGCATGCGGATTATTCTCGCAAAATTAAAGACCCTAGCTTTTTTGCACCGGCGACGATCCAAAGGTTGGCCTCAGTAGAGATGGAGGAGAGCAAGATTGTCGGTGGAGCACTCTTATGTTTGAAAACTCTTGCGTTACGCTCGTTCCAAATTGTCCATGACACGAGCATGGTGAGGGATGCCTTGGCTTGTCGGTTTGGCGTGCCGTCGGCGCAAGTACTCGCCCACCAATCTTTAACCGAGTCAAAGAAAGGCCAAGCGAAAGTGTCTAGCCCGAGAATGAGGAATTTCTCGATGACCAATGACCAAAGCCTTCAAGTATAGCGGCATTTGTAGAAGAGGTGAGGTCCGCATTCTTGCGCCCTCTTGCAAAAAGGGCAAAGATCACAATTTGGCCACCCACGCTTTGCCAACCTATCGGCGGTCCAAATTCTATCTTGGAGCGCCAACCAAGCAAAGAATTTAATTTTTGAAAGTGCCCAAGCCTTCCAAACCATCTTATCCATGGGTGAGAGGACCATCCCTAGGTAACCACTACACCCAAGGCCATGTAAAGATACAATATAACCACTACACCCAAGGCCATGTAAAGATACAACACGACCACCCCCCATTGATGGTTAAATACAAGCACATCAATCTCCAGGCAATTCCCCTTATTAAATCAACATATAACAGTCTGTACTCTGTAGCGTGGCATAGATACATACAAATCGCAAAAATGTTGTCCCCGTAGAACCAGCCTGTTGGAGCCCACCCAACCCCTCGGTAATGCATGCATTTACAAAAATCTGCAAAGAATAAATGGAATGTGCCTCCACAGGGAAACCAGCGGCAGAAGAATGTGGTGCGTCTCAATCCAGACCGTAGAAATCACTACCACACGATCGTAGAAGCCAGCAGCCGTGGTTTCCTAGCCCTACTCTGAATCGTAGAAATCACTGCCGCACGGTGTAATTACATCCGACTCCAGCATCTGTACCACCCTATGCATCGTCGGACGCTCCTCCGGCAAAGAGCTCACGCATTGCTTGGCGAGAGAGAGCAGGGCGTCCAGGGTCTCGATCTGCACGCCGTCGCAATCCGGATCCACAATCTCCCGCTCTCTGCTCTCTCCAGCCAAGAAGTTCAGCTGCCATATAGCAAGTTAACCCTTTGTGGTAAATACATAAAAAGATGTGACATGCATGCGAGTTGTGCACATGAAAAGAAAGGAAATAAAAAGGTCGTACCCATCCAACAATGTTCAACCCCTTCTCAATGAATGACGCATCAGTAGGTCGCTTTCCGCTCAGTATCTCGAGTACCAAAACTCCAAAACTGTAGACATCCGTCTTTTCGGTAGCCCTGCCACTTTGCATATACTCTGGATGTTCGATATTGCGAATATTAGCTCAGATTATTACAAAGCGATACATTTTCCGAAGTGAAGCGTGCATTTTCGTTCTCATCATTGATGAAATGGAACAACTTTCACATACCTGGGGCAAGATATCCAAATGTTCCTGCAACTATTGTAGTAATATGAGATTCTTCATCCTCCAGTAGCTTTGCCAGTCCGAAGTCTGATACACGTGCCTCAAAATTGCCGTCCAGTAAGATATTGCTCGACTTAATATCACGATGTATTATTCGAGGTGAGCAATCATGATGCAAGTAAGCCAGGCCTTTTGCAGCTCCAAGTATTATGTTAATGCGCGCCTCCCATTCCAGCTGCTCAGTTTTTTCTGCCAAGAACGATGAACATATGAGACGTTAGGCTGGGCTTTAAAAAATTGTTCCTGTTCAGTAATAGACTAATGCTCATGGAAGACCTGAGCAAAAGTTACTTGTACAAGGTCAATTTGGTTCGACATAAATTTTAGATGAAACCATAGTTAAGGCTGTCCATCCTTGTTTAGCTACTGAAATGAACTACAGACTATTCAGTCTGCCTGCAAGAAATACTTCCTCTGTTTCTTTTTCTTAAAATGTGTGCTTCTTTTTGAGAAATTATAAGGCGTACTTTAACCATGATATTTGCATGTATGCCATTTGAAACCAAGGTGTTGTGAACCTTGATCCATCATGACTCGTGAGAGAGAGAAAGGGTGCTTACTCATAAATTTTGAAGAGAGGGGAGATAAACAAGGACAAAAGAGAGAAAATGTTACTAAATTTGCATGCACGCCGTTTTAAAACAAGTTGTGGACCAGTGGACCTTGATCCACAACATGATGACTACCGCGCTGAAGATAACCAAAAGCTGTGGCTTGAAGGGTTTGGGTAGACATAGGTTACTATCAGAGAATAGCTTGGAGATAATAGATTCATTGTTCTTACTTGACTCGAACATGACATCCTTGTATAGTGGATGCTCAAGCCCTTGACCTTTCCTAACACAATATGGACTCCTAGATCTTAATGAATTAGGCTCCTGCAATTTTAAATTTCCTAACACGATACTATTGATTAAAGGACCACTGATCTCCCTCTGTTCGGGCTCCCTGCTGCTAGTCCACAATATAATGACACAAAAACTGTAGGCCTCGTATTTGTATGCAGAGGAAGTGGCATTTCTTATTCATCCTTTACATTGCACGTGTGATCAAATCCTATTCTACTCCAAGATATGATGTAAACCTGACCTTGCCTATAACCAAAATCTACTCCAAGGACACAGTTATCTGAACTTTTTTTCTTGTAGGGTCTGGTTTGATTGAGAAGGTGAAGGTCTACTCTAAGGATCCTCTAGGCCTCAAAATTGGATCGCAGGCAAAACCAACTTTTTTATTTGTACTCTTTTCCTTGCATGGCGGCACCCATGTCTTAAATTCAGGATTTCTAGGTTTTGATGTCACGCTGAGTTTCAGGCACAAATAACTTAATCCTATAGGCTATTTTAGTGTTTGCTTAACACATGCTTAAAGATCACTGAGGAAAGCAAGCTAAAATCAGTTTATATTACAACTGCAACTATGAATAATTGGAAGAGTTCAATGAAAACAGAATTAAGATGTATGGCGAAAAGAAAAATATGGAACTCACCATGTAGCACTTCATCCAGGCTTCCACCTGGAAGGTAGTCATATATCAACAGTTTCGATGAAGGGGAATTGCAATAGCCACGGAGATTGACCAAATTACGGTGCTTAACACTTCCCAATATCTCAAGTTCTCTATCAAAGAATTTGTCACGCCCTTCATTTGTTTTCACTATCCTTTTCAATGCAAAAACGTTGCCATCATCCATTGCAAGTTTGTACACAGTCCCAAAACCCCCTGCTCCAATGATATTTTCCTCATCCATGATCTCTAACTTCTTAAGGATATCTTTTGTGGAGTAAGGGAGGTCCCCGTGGAACATCACAACAGAAGAGCCTGAAATGATAAGCAAGGTTATAACAAAAGTTCTTTATGACATGTGAATTACTGGCTTCGCATAACTCATGGCATCGTTACCTCCACATAGCTCCACCCTGAAACCATGTATATCTTTCTTCCCGAAATTTTTGTACAGAAAACAACCCCAGAAACACATCAGAGCCACCAATAGCAGAGCTCCCACTGTCGCGACCGCACTTATAACAACTCTGGAACTCCTTTTATTTGGGTCATCTACCATAATAGAACAGGAAAACACATAAGAACACAAAATTATTATGAACTGAAAATATAGAGGCCCGTTGTTGAACTGAAAATAGAAGTTAATTTACAGAATGCAAAATTGCCATAATAAAAGGATCTATTAGCTATTATTGGCGTCAATGACTAAATGCACATTCGACCTTGTGAAAAAAAAATATTAGACGCATACAACAAATAATGCAAATAATTTAGGCTAATGTTCAAATATCTGTTACCTTTGGAAGGCTGCTGAGAGCCATCTGATGGTGATTGAAGTGCATCTTTGCACACTGAATTAATCTGCCTACCACATAAATCACGGTTCCCAATAAAGCTGCATTACCATGTGAAAATTCAGATGGGTAGAAGAAAGAGCAGCTTATGGCACAATGCATACGCCTTTACTCGACTGAATATGCAGATTTAGTTAGATAGATATAAATAAGAGAGAAGACAACTCACGAAGTTTCATTAAAATTGGTAAGTGAACCATCTGATGGTATCGGTCCTGTCAGAAAGTTCATGGATACGTTGCTGCATAGGATGTGAAAATAATTATTTTTTCATGGGCCAAAATAAGTGTCTCAACCTTAGTACAACTTTGTACTAGAGTTAGTACAAAGTTGAGTTGAGACACTTATTTTGGGACGGAGAGAGTAGCTTAACATAACAGGTTTGGTCAGCTTATGGACATAAAAAAAAAGCACTTACAAAGATGCAAGTTTGGTCAGGTTATCAAGAGAATGCGGGATTGATCCCTTCAACGTATTGCTGGATAAGTCCCTGGATAAAATAAACATATTTCAGAAATAGGAATGAATATCTAAATAACATAAACACAAAAGGTGAATTTATCTACATTTCAATACATATAATTTGTGTTGAAGCCTTCTTATATGACCCATTACTGTAAAAAATGGTACATGGCAGATGTAGTAACATTAGTCTAACCTGAGGTATTTATCTGATACGAAATTAATAATCAAATTTAATAAAGAAGCTAAAACTACACCAGAGGACTCACAACGTCTCAAGTTCAACCAGATCACCAAATTCCGAAGGGATATATCCACTTATATAATTTCCTTGTAGATGCCTGCAAGTGATTTCACAACATACGCAATAAGAGCCTGATTTCACAGAAGAAATAAAAGCAAAAATTACATGCTAAAAATTCTCTGGCACAGATACAAGAAGCTTGTGACCATTAATTATCAGTTGCAGCATCTAACATTTAATTAATTATCCGTTGCAGAATCTAACATTTCATTCGATGAAAAAAAACATAGGTAGCAATCAGAATTACAATAAAACTTACAGTTGTTGCAACTTGGTACAATTTCCTAGCTCGGGAGGGAGTGAACCATACAAACTGTTCCCCTGTAGTGATCTAATGACATAAAACCACATTTATATCAAAGACCAAGTTCTTTGATATACAAGGCGGGAAATAGCTAAGAAATGCAAAAAAAGAAAAGGTGAACACACTTACAAAGTCTGCAGCTGATTTAGCCTTCCAACTTCTGGTGGTATGGGCCCGACTAACTTGTGATATGGGAGAATCCTAAATGGAAGGCAGTGAGTGACCTTATGATAATGCGACTCAAAATACTGAATATGAATTGAAACTAGGACATGGTGTCCAAAATATGAACACCAAATAACTGAAGCAAAACAGTGAAGCAAAACAGTGAGTGGATAGGTTAAGAAGTTGAGCAAATGACAGTAAGCAGAGTTAATATGCAGAGTGGTTTTTTGTTTCTTACAGATAAATCACTCTCTTGCTGTGACCATCGCATTTAACACCCTTCCATTTGCAGGGATCCGCGTCTTGTTCGTGCCAACTTAGAAAGACCCCATCTGAATTTGTGATTGCCTTCTTAAAGGCGAGAAGTGCTTCACCTGTATGAAACAGTTCGTGCATGATCAGTATTGGATAAGCAGAAAAAACAAATCAAATGGCCCGTGAGCAGCCACAACCATCATCACATACCGTCTGAACTTAGCGCTCTTGCTGCACGGCCCCCAAAGTGCAGGATGATCAGAATAAAGAGGAAACCGGGCTGTTTTCTGAGAAAATAGCCCATTTGTCACCACCTGGTGGAGCATACAAGGGTGACTAGAGCATATTCCAGAGGTCATGAATGAGGAAATACGGTATGCATCTTTACAATCGGAGAGAACCCAACCAACCAACCCTGCAATGGTGAAAAGCAAAACAAATCAGCAATAATCATATAGTAGTAACAAACTAAAGACGCGCTCAGAGAAATCTTAAGCCTTGAACGGCGGAGAAAAAATAGCAGATCAAATGCAGTACTTTTCGAGATAACGGTGTCCGGGGCTTTCGCACGAAATTGGCGGCCATGATATGGGAGCTACTAACTTTTTTTCGAGATGCTATGGGAACTAAATGAAGCAACATTTTCAGTCTTTTTATGCAAAAAAATAATCCTTTCAGGCTAACTGAACTAGCTGCCTTCGAGCATCTGACTTCGAGATTCCCCAAATCCAAGAAAATAAATCTACAGGACGGAAGCATTAGGCGGGCTCGTTTCTCAAATCGGGAACCAGTAGCGGATCTAGATGGCGTGAGCGGCACGCCCGGAGCAGAAATCCTGGAGCTCGGTGGGGTTTAACTAAGAGCATCACTGGATGGGAATGAGCCCGTACCTCAAACCCTCAGCGGGGCGGAGACAGCAGGAGCGCGATCTTGCGGCGAGGAGAGCGGCGGCGACGCTAAGCTGCTACGGCGCGGCGGCGGGCGGTAGAGCCGCGGTTGGGTTGAGATTGGTGGGTCTGGACTCGAGGAGGAAGAGGAGCTCAGGGAACAGAGGTGCCGACGATTAGCGGTGGGGGAGATGGAGGATGTGAGCAGGGAGTGGGAAGAAGCGGCACTGGGTGTGGTGTGGTGTGGTCACTGTGGTGGTGGTGGTGGTGGTGAGCAGAGCTGAGAGCACTGAGCACTGGCAGAGTGAGGGGGGAGGGTAAATGGGTCCGAGGAGATTAGGCAGCCGGTGGTGGCGTGGGTGTGGGAGTGGGACTGGAGCTGGGGCGCGAGTAGTCGTAGCAGTGAGCGTGAGAGAGTGCGGTTTTGTCCGCGCACTGCGTCAGCGACGGCGGCACACGGGACGACGGGGCGAACAGCTAATCGCTCAGTTATTACCAGATTGCCTTGCATGATATACGGAATTTGTCTGATTAGATTTCGTGTTGATTTTATATTGTTATTAAAGGAAATCTTGTGCTTAGAGCAAGTTCGTTGTCTGTATTGCTGTTTAGCAGTTATCATTGGGTTAAGGTGTTTGTACTTGTACCCGAAAAAATGGGCTTGTATTATGGCACGCGAAGTGACAACGACATCTCTCTTCACTTGGACGAGAAAAGCGACGCATTCTTTACTGCAGAGAGGGCTCATGATGTACTCCTTCCGTTCCTAAATATAAGTCTTTTTAGAGATTTTAATATGGACTACATACGGAGCAAAATAAATGAATCTACACTCTAAACTATGTTTATATACATCTGTATGTAGCCATATTGAAATCTCTAGAAAGACTTATATAGGAACGGAGGGAGTACTTATTAGCTAGAGGAACTCACGAATCACATACTCATAGCAATCAACATGTTTTGGGCAGACCAATTTCATACCTAGCCATAAGAAGGTCTTCAATAATAGGTCCGTCCCTTACGGTGACGGTTAGCGTACGTCACGGAGTGGCGATCTCGGGGCGAACCCAGACTCCCTAGGGTTTCTGGCATGGACACCGCCGCCGATCATCGATCTGCATCAGTCTGACTTTTCAGGATCGCCTCCCTGCAAACCACCTCATCCACACTCCGTCCCATCCACCATAAGTCTCCGCGAGCTAGGGACCGCGGTCGTACACCACCGGTTCGTCCCTAGGGTACTTTGTCTTGGTGTGCGGGGTTGTGAAGGAGTGATGGAGGATGTGGAAGGACTGATGAGAGGTTTGAAGTTTTCGGCGGTGGAAAGGAGTGCGAAGGCAGGGCAGGCAGAGAAGGGGTAATCGTATGATTGGGCACCGGATGATCCTCAGGCAGTGGAGAAGTTGTTCTCGGAAAAATCAGCGCACGCAGGGGTAGTAGGGAAAACCTTGGGAAGAATTTGGTGTCCGATTAAAGGCTTGGAGTGCAAAGAGCTAGAGGCAAACATCCTGGATAAGAGCATTGGAGGAAGGCCCCTGGTGGTTTGACAAGGAGTTGATCGTCATGGAGGAGTTTGATCCGGAGAAGACAGTGGATGAATATGACTTCAACCTCATTCCCATGTGGATCTGTGTCTTTGGGCTACCTCTTGGGTATATGAACAAGCCACTGGGAGAGCATTGGTGCTGATTTTCATGAGTTTCTGGATGTGAATGTTGGTCATGGGGGCAAGGTAATGGGGAAGTACCTCCGAGTGAAGGTTAAGTTGGATATCAATGAGCCCCTCATGAGGGGTTTTGTGTTGGATAGGGAGAATAGGCGGGAGGAGAATAAAGGTGAAACAATAGTGGAGCTAGGTGAGAAGAAGAAGAGGAAGAAGAAGAAGAAGAAGGACTTGCTTCGGTGTCGTTTTGAATACGAGCACATGCTCGACTTTTGCTATTCTTGTGGTGTGATCGGGGATGGTGAGAAGGAGTGCAGGAGGAAGCCTATTAGAGGTGACGCATCGCAATATGACCCATGGATGAGGGCTGAGGAAAGCTATAGAAGAGGGGGCGGAGGAAGAGGGAAATGGCAAGATATATGGGGTAACACTGACAGAAAGAGCATAGGCGAAGGTAGAGGGAATCATGGTTCTCATGGTTCAGGGGAAAGGAGGCTATATGGCTGGGGAAGAGGCTCTGGTGGCTCAGGGAGCAATGCGGCATCCTGGAAAAAAGATAGCTCAAACTTTGAGAACAGTGACAAGAACACAGCTGAAGAGGGGTAGGTCACGAGTCCACTGAAACTGACTGAGATAGTCGACAAAGCTGCAACAAATAGGGAACTAAAAGCCTCCAGTTAGATCCAGCTCCAAACACTCTGCAGGATAGGGAGCAAAACAATATGGTAGTAGACCTACTGGTTGTGGGGGGCACTGTTAGCGCAGATGGAAGGTAAAAATGAGGGAGCGGCGGCAAAGATTAACAAGGTTGGTGAAGAGAGAAGTCCTCGGAGGGAGATGTCAGATAGTAATGCTGGGAAGGGGAAGGATGGGAAGAAATTCAAGAGGAAGGTGCGTCCGGAGGGAGTGGGCTTGAACGGTAACCTAGATGTTAAACTGGGAAAAGAGAAGCTGAAGAGATGGATACTAGTGTAGCCAGCAACCTCAAGAAGGGCAAAAGTGGAGAAGAGTCTGATCTTACAGCGAAATAGATGACAACAGTTCAAGAGGCGAGGAAGAAGTAAACAACACAACCACAAGCATACCAACCGGGCGGCTAGAGGAGCCCTGCCGGGAGCAATGAAAATAGTCAGCTGGAACTACCGGGGTCTCGGGAATGGCCTAGCAATTCGTTCTCTTCTTGAATTGGGGAGAGTGGAGAATCCCGATATTTTGTTCTTGTGTGAAACAAGAATGGAGGAGAAGGAGTTAGGGAGGTTTAGGTAGTGGTTCAGGATCACCAACATGACATCGTGGAAAGATGAGGGGACTGGGAGAGGGGTCATTTTGTTCTGGCGAAGAGGAGTGGATGTGACCTTGAGATCGTATGGAAGGCGGCATGTGGATGTGGATGTTAAGCAGGGGGGTGGATCGATTTGGCGGTTGATGGGAGCGTACGTAGAGTCAGCTATGGATAGGATGGAGAATTGGAGGCTACTGAAAATTCTGAAACAACAACACAAAAATGGAAGACCTTGGCTTTGTCTCGGAGATTTTAACGAAATTCTAACGAGCTATGAAAAAGTAGAAGGGGTGGCTTGACCACAACACTATATTGATGGTTTCCGGGAGGCTCTAAATTTTTGTGGGCTTTGATACATTGGATTTGAGGATGACATGTACACATGGAGAAATCATAGTAAAGAATTATGCACGTACATTTGTGAAAGGCTCGACCAGGCAACATCAAACAATGAATGGTGTGACATATTTCCAAATTATGTGGTGGTCAATGGTGAGCCTCGGCATTCTGACCACATGCCGATCATTGTGCATATGGAAGGAGTCTGCAGGGGATGGAAGAGAGGTGGACACTTATTCTGTTTTGAAGCTCGCTGGCTACATGAAGATGTGTGTGAGGATGTGATAAGAAAAGCCTGGGAGAATAGTTGCTTGTCAGGTGCAGGGGCGTGGCACACTGGTATAACAAGCTGCTATATAAACATTTTTAACCCCTTTCTGTGGCGGCATTTCAAACCATTGCCAGGCCAGTGTGTGCGATAGGGGGTTCCTTCCCACACGACCCACAAACCGTCGGGGATAGGGAATAGCAATAGATATATTTTGTGTAGCTAAGCATACGCGTTGCCGACATGTATCCCAAACGCAAGTCTTCAGACAACTGTTTGTGACATCCTGCATATCCCAAACGCTCCATCCTTGCTACTCGTTTTGTGCTCGCATTACCAGCGCAATCGATATTCTGGGGTGCAACATATACGATGTGGGTCACATCAGAAACAATTCATGATTATAGAGCGTGTATAATAAGGCGACTGCCACAAACATTTAGTTTTATCGCACCATTTGTGATATTGTCTAACATCACACACGCTTTACAAATGGCAACTGTGTGCATGGTTACACATGTTTCCTCTCTGTGAACCGTGTCGGATTATGATGTATATCACACACGTTGTGCTTTACAGACCGTGTGCACCGTAATGACATGCACATGGTATTTTCACCCTAATTTAATTGATGCTATTTAAAATTGTATCGAATTTCAATTTGAAAGTAGGCTATAACTTCATTCACATCCATCAGGTTCAACAACCAATGCATTATTCGATTCACAGGTACATATGTTAAAGAATTACATAAAAAAGAATTACACCAGCACCAGATAAAGAATGATGAATGAGGGTTGTATACTTGTACCATTAAAGATGGTAAAGAAAGAGGCGAAATGCATTCTGGTTGCTGAACAAGATGAAGCGGAATGCCTCTATTGTGCTCTCCTCCATGCAGAAGGCACGCACAACTCTAGTCCAACCCCTTGTGATGGTCAGCCGCCAATCATGTATTTTGAGAGGTGATCTTGAGTAAACTGCTCCAAGAATCACTGCAAAGGAAAAAGATTTAGAATTGTCATCTAACACAACTCATTATGGGTAGTAAAAAGAAGGCTATAGAGTTCTTACTTACCATATTGCAGTTCACTGTTGTCTTGGATAAAGTGTAAACAAATAGTTTAATTGGCATCTTTTGACTCATATTATTAACAATCTTTATCAGTTTCCTCACTTGATGTTGGTTCATGAATATCTCTTTGCCCCATATGCAAAAAGGGTCGTAACGCGGATCTTTACCAATGGCATATGTACCCAAAAGAACCAAGTTAATATTAGAAGCTAAATAGCAATTGCACAATGATGTAGTACAACACTCCCTCTGTCCCATTATATAAGATCTTATTACATCTAATATGCTCACATATTGGATGAATTAACATCTTATATTATGGGGCAGATGGAGTTTATTACATTTTTACAAATATCAGTTGATTAAATGCAGTTAACTGCTGCTGTTACAGATATATCCAGCGAAATGTTCGATTCGACGATTAATCCCTTATCAGCCTCCGACCTATATGGTACCAGCTACCAGTATCCTGAATAGTGAGTATATATAAGCAATGGGATGAAACTAACCTCGACGGAAAACAACAGTTGTTCCCAATATTGTCCTGTGTGAGTACTATTGGGGAACGCGGTAATTTCAAAAAAAATCCTACGATCACGCAAGATCTATCTAGGTGATGCATAGTAACGAGAGGGGAGAGTGTTGTTTACGTACCCTCGTGGACCGAAAGCGGAATCGTTATGACAGCGCGGTTGATGTAGTCGTATGTCTTCACGATCCGACCGATCCTAACACCGAAGGTACGGCACCTCCGCGATCTGCACACGTTCAGCTCGGTGACGTCCCACGAACTCTAGATCCAGCTGAGGTCGAGGGAGAGTTTCGTCAGCACGACGCATGGTGACGGTGATGATGAAGTTACTAGCATAGGGCTTCGCCTAAGCACTACGACGATATGACTGAGGTGGAAATCTGTGGAGGGGGGCACCGCACATGGCTAAACAATCAACTTGTGTGTTCTAGGGTGCCCCCTGCCCCTGTATATAAAGGATCAAGGGGGGAGGCCGGCCGACCCCTGTAGGCGCGCCCCAAGAGGGGAGTCCTACAAGGACTACTAGTCCTAGTAGGATTCCACCAAGAGGGGAAGAGGGGGAAGGAAGGAGAGGGAGAGGGGGAAGGAAAGGGGGGCACCGCCCCCCTTCTTGTCCTATTTGGACTCAAGGGAAGGGGGCGCGTGGCCTGCCCTGGCCGCCCCTCTCTCTCTCCACTATGGCCCATCGAGGCCCATTAGTTCCCTCGGGTTTCCGATAACCCTCCAGCACTCTGGTTTTATCCGAAACTTCTCTGAAACACTTCCGGTGTCTGAATATAGTCGTCCAATATATCAATATTTATGTCTTGACCATTTCGAGACTCCTCGTCATGTCACTGATCATATCCGGGACTCCGAACAACTTTTGGTACATCATATCACATAAACTCATAATACCAATCGTCATCGAACATTAAGCGTGCGGACCCTATGGGTTTGAGAACTATGTAGACATGACCGAGACACGTCTCCGGTCAATAACCAATAGCGGAACCTGGATGCTCATATTGGTTCCTACATATTGTACGAAGATCTTTACCGGTCAAACCGCATAACAACATACGTTGTTCCCCTTTGTCATCGGTATGTTACTTGCCCGAGATTCGATCGTCAGTATCTCAATACCTAGTTCAATATCATTACCGGCAAGTCTCTTTACTCGTTCCGTAATACTTCATCCCGCAACTAACTCATTAGTCACAACGCTTGCAAGGCTTATAGTGTTGAGTATTACCGAGTGGGCCCAGATATACCTCTCTGAAACACGGAGTGAAAAATCCTAATCTCGATCTATGCCAACCCAACAAACACCTTCGAAGACACCTGTAGAGCATCTTTATAATCACCCATTTACGTTGTGATGTTTGGTAGCACACAAAATTTTCCTCTGGTATTCAGGAGTTGCATAATCTCATAGTCTGAGGAACTTGTATAAGTCATGAAGAAAGCAGTAGCAACGAAACTAACACGATCATAATGCTAAGCTAACGGATGGGTCATGTCCATCACATCATTCTCCTAATGATGTGATCTCGTTCATCAAATGACAACACATGTCTATGGTTAGGAAACATAACCATCTTTGATTAACGAGCTAGTCAAGTAGAGGCATACTAGGGACTATATGTTTTGTCTATGTATTCACACATGTACTAAGTTTCCGGTTAATACAATTATAGCATGAATAATAAACATTTATCATGAATTAAGGAAATAAATATTTCCTTCAGTCTCCCACTTGCACTAGAGTCAATAATCTAGATTACATTGTAATGATTATAACACCCATGGAGCTTTGGTGTTGATCATGTTTTGCTCGTGGAAGAGGCTTAGTCAACGGGTCAGCAACATTCATATCCGTGTGTATCTTGCAAATCTCTATGTCCCCCTCCGACACTTGATGATGGATGTAATTGAAGCGTCTCTTGATGTGCTTGGTTCTCTTGTGAAATCTGGATTCCTTTGCCAAGGCAATTGCACCAGTATTGTCACAAAAGATTTTCATTGGACCCGATGCACTAGGTATGACACCTAGATCAGATATGAACTCCTTCATCCAAACTCCTCATTCGCTGCTTCCGAAGCAGCAATGTACTCCGCTTCACACGTAGATCCCACCATGACGCTCTGCTTGGAACTGTAACAACTGACAGCTCCTCCATTCAATAAGAATACATATCCCGTTTGCAACTTAGAGTCATCCGGATCAGTGTCAAAGCTTGCATCGACGTAACCATTTACGACAAGCTCTTTTTCACCTCCATAAACGAGAAACATATCCTTAGTCCTTTTCAGGTATTTCAGGATGTTCTTGACCGCTGTCCAGTGCTCCACTCCGGGATTACTTTGGTACCTCCCTGCTATGCTTATAGCAAGAGATACATCAGGTCTGGTACACAACATTGCATACATGATCTAACCTATGGCTGAAGCATAGGGAATGACTTTCATTTTCTCTCTATCTTCTGTAGTGGTCGGGCATTGAGTCTGACTCAACTTCACACCTTGTAACACAGGCAAGAAGCCTTTCTTTTACTAATCCATTTTGAACTTCTTCAAAAATTTATCAAGGTATGTGCTTTGTGAAAGTCCAATTAAGCGTCTTGATCTATCTCTATAGATCTTGATGCCCAATATGTAAGTAGCTTCACCGAGGTCTTTCATGGAAAAACTCTTATTCAGGTATCCCTTTATGCTTTCCAAAAATTATATATCATTTCCAATCAACAATATGTCATCCACATATAATATCAGAAATGCTACAGAGCTCCCACTCACTTTCTTGTAAACACAGGCTTCTCCAAAAGTCTGTATAAAACCATATGCTTTGATCACACTATCAAAGCGTTTATTCCAACTCCGAGAGGCTTGCACCAGTCCAATGGATCGCTGGAGCTTGCACACTTTGTTAGCACCCTTTGGATCGATGATGTCTACTACACAACCTTATTGATGTAGACGTTGTTGGGCCTCCAAGTGCAGAGGTTTGTAGGACAAAAGCAAATTTCCCTCAAGTGGATGACCTAAGGTTTATCAATCCGTGGGAGGTGTAGGTTGAAGATGGTCTCTCTCAAGCAACCCTGCAACCAAATAACAAAGAGTCTCTTGTGTCCCCAACACACCCAATACAATGGTAAATTGTATAGGTGCACTAGTTCGGCGAAGAGATGGTGATACAAGTGCAATGTGTATGATAGATATAGGCTTTTGTAATCTGAAATTATAAAAACAGCAAGGTAACTAATGATAAAAGTGAGCGTAAACGGTATTGCAATGCTAGGAAACAAGGCCTAGGGTTCATACTTTCACTAGTGCAAGTTCTCTCAACAATAATAACATAATTAGATCATATAACAATCCCTCAACATGCAACAAAGAGTCACTCCAAAGTCACTAATAACGGAGAACAAACAAAGAGATTATTGTAGGGTACGAAACCACCTCAAAGTTATCCTTTCTGATCGATTTATTCAAGAGTCCATAGTAAAATAACACGAAGCTATTCTTTCCGTTCGATCTATCATAGAGTTCGTACTAGAATAACACCTTAAGACACAAATCAACCAAAACCCTAATATCACCTAGATACTCCAATGTCACCTCAAGTATCCATGGGCATGATTATACGATATGCATCACACAATCTCAGATTCATCTATTCAACCAACACAAAGTACTTCAAAGAGTGCCCCAAAGTTTCTAACGGAGAGTCAAGACGAAAACGTGTGCCAACCCCTATGCATAAGTTCATTGAACCCGCAAGTTGATCACCAAAACATACATCAAGTAGATCACGTGAATATCCCATTGTCACCATAAATAAGCACATGCAAGACATACATCAAGTGTTCTCAAATCCTTCAAGACTCAATCCAATAAGATAACTTCAAAGGGAAAACTCAATCCATTACAAGAGAGTAGAGGGGGAGAAACATCATAAGATCCAACTATAATAGCAAAGCTCGTGATACATCAAGATTGTATCACCTCAAGAACACGAGAGAGAGAGAGAGAGAGAGAGAGAGATCAAACACATAACTACTGGTACATACCCTCAGCCCCGAGGGTGAACTACTCCCTCCTCATCATGGAGAGCGCCGGGATGATGAAGATGGCCACCGGTGAGGGATCCCCCCACCGGCAGGGTGCCAGAACAGGGTCCCGATTGGTTTTTGGTGGCTACGAGGCTTGCGGTGGCGGAACTCCCGATCTATTGTGCTCCTCGATGTTTTTAGGGTATATGGACATATATAGGCAAAAAAAGTCAGTCAGGGGAGCCACGAGGGGCCCACGAGGGTGGGAGGCGCGCCCAGGGGGTAGGGCGCGCCTCCTCGCCTCGTGGCTTCCTTGTTGCTTCCCTTACGTGCACTCCAAGTCTCCTGGATTGCTTCCGTTCCAAAAATAACTCTCCTGAAGGTTTCATTCCGTTTGGACTCCATTTGATATTCCTTTTTCTTCGAAACACTGAAATAGGCAAGAAAACAACAATTTGGGTTGGGCCTCCGATTAATAGGTTAGTTCCAAAAAATGATATAAAAGTGTAAAGTAAAGCCCGTAAACATCCAAAACGGGTAATATAATAGCATGGAACAATCAAAAATTATAGATACATTGGAGACGTATCAAGCATCCCCAAGCTTAATTCCTACTCATCCTTGAGTAGGTAAATGATAAAAACGGAATTTTTGATGTGGAATGCTACTAGCATAATCCTTAATGTAATTTTCTTTATTGTGGCATGAATGTTCAGATCCAAATGATTCAAAACAAAAGTTCATATTGACATAAGAAATAGTAATACTTCAAGCATACTAACAAAGTAATCATGTCTTCTCTAAATAGCATGGCTAAAGAAAGTTCATCCCTACAAAATCATATAGTTTGGTCATGCTCCATTTTCGTCACACAAGAATGCTCTCATCTTGCACACCCTCGATGACAAGCCAAGCAATTGTTTCATACTTTAGTAATCTCAAACTTTTTTCAACTTTCACGCAATACATGAGCGTGAGCCATGGATATAACACTATGGGTGGAATAGAATATGATGATGGAGGTTGTGTGGAGAAGACAAAAAATGAAGAAAGTCTTATGTTAAGGAGGCTAATCAATGGGCTATGGAGATGCCCATCAATTGATGTCAACATGAGGAGTAGGGATTGCCATGCAACGGATGCACTAGAGCTATAAATGTATGAAAGCTCAACAAAGGAAACTAGTGGGTGTGCATCCAACTTGCTTGCTCACGAAGACCTAGGGCATTTTGAGGAAGCCCATCGTTGGAATATACAAGCCAAGTTCTATAATGAAAAATTCCCACTAGTATATGAAAGTGACAACAAATGAGACTCTCTATATGAAGAACATGGTGCTACTTTGAAGCACAAGTGTGGAAAAATATAGTAGCATTGTCCCCCTCCCTTTTTTTGGGCCTTTTTTTATTTGGCCTTTCTCCTTTTTTATAAGGGACAATGCTCTAATAATGATGATCATCACACTTCTATTTATTTACAACTCATGAATTACAACTCAAAACTAGAACAAGATATGACTCTATATGAATGCCTCCGGCGGTGTACCGGGATGGGCAATGAATCAAGAGTGACATGTATGAAAATTATGAAGGTGGCTTTGCCACAAATACGATGTCAACTACATGATCATGCAAGGCAATATGACAATGATGATGCGTGTCATGACGAACGCAACGGTGGAAAGTTGCATGGCAATATATCTCGGAATGGCTATGGAAATGTCATAGTAGGTAGGTATGGTGGCTATTTTGAGGAAGATATAAGGAGGTTTATGTGTGATAGAGCGTATCGTATCACTGGGTTTGGATGCACCGGCGAAATTTGCACCAACTCTCAAGGTGAGAAAGGGCAATGGACGGTACCGAAGAGGCTAGCAATGATAGAAGGGTAAGAGTGCGTATAATCCATGGACTCACATTAGTCATAAAGAACAAATATACTTATTGCAAAAATCTACAAGTCATAAAAAACCAAGCACTACGCGCATGCTCCTAGGGGCATAGATTGGTAGGAATAGACCATTGCTCGTCCTCGACCGCCACTCATAAGGATGACAATCTAAGAACACCTCATATTTTAAATTTGTTACACAACGGTTACCATACGTGCATGCTACGGGACTTGCCAACTTCACCACAAGTTTTCTTTAAATTCACAATTACCCAACTAGCATGACTCTAATATCACCACCTCTATATCTCAAAACAGTTATCAAGCATCAAATTGATCATAGCATCCAATTCACTTCCTATGATAGTTTTTATTATACCCAACTTGGATGCCCATCATTCTAGGACCAATTTTATAACCATAGCAAATACCATGCTGCTCTAAAATACTCTAAAAATAATATAAGTGAAGCATGAGGGATCAACAATTTCTACAAAATTAAACCACCACCGTGCTCTAAAAAGGTATAAGTGAAGCACTAGAGCAAAAATTATCTAGCTCAAAAGATATAAGTGAAGCACATAGAGTATTCTAATAAATTCCAAATCATGTGGGTTTCTCCCAAAAGGTGTGTACAACAAGGATGATTGTGGTAATCTAAAAAGCAAAGACTCATATCATACAAGATGCTCCAAGCAAAACAATATCATGTGGCGAATAAAAATATAGCTCCAAGTAAAGTTACCGATAGACGAAGACGAAAGAGGGGATGCCTTTCGGGGCATACCCAAGCTTAGGCTTTTGGTTATCCTTGAATATCTTGGGGTGCCATGGGCATCCCCAAGCTTAGGCTCTTGCCACTCCTTATTCCATAGTCCATCAAACCTTTACCCAAAACTTGAAAACTTCACAACACAAAACTCAACAGGAAATCTCATAAGCTCCGTTAGTGCAAGAAAGAAAAACCACCACATAAGGTACTGTAATGAACTCATTATTTATTTATATTGGTGTAATATCTACTGTATTCCAACTTCTCTATGGTTCATACCCTCCAATACTACTCATAGATTCATCAAAATAAGCAAACAACACATAGAAAACAGAATCTGTCAAAAACAGAACAGTCTGTAGCAATATGTAACTCTCAAATACTTATGTAACACAAAAAATCCTAAAAACTTAGGAAAACTTGATAAATTTGTGTGCCAATATATATCAAAAAGAATCAGATCAAAAGCATGTTTCTGTGAATTATCAAAACTAATTTACTAGGAGCAAAAGTTTCTGATTTTCAGCAGGATCAACACAACTATCACCGTAAGCTATCCTAAAGGTATTACTTGGCACTTTATTGAAAAAAAGATATAAAACATGACTACTACAGTAGCATAATCATGTGGAAACACAAAAACATTAATGGTAAATATTGGGTTGTCTCCCAACAGGCGCTTTTCTTTAATGCTTTTCTAGCTAGGCATGATGATGACAATGATGCTCACATAAAAGATAAGAATTGAAACATAACGGGAGCATCATGCAGCATATGACTAGCACATTTAAGCCTAACCCACTTTCTATGCATAGGGATTTTGTGAGCAAACAACTTATGGGAATAAGAATCAACTAGCATAGGAAAGTAAAACAAGCATAGCTTCAAGATTTTCAACACATAGAGAGGAAACTTGATATTATTGCAATTCCTACAAGCATATGTTCCTCCCTCATAATAATTTCAGTAGAATCATGAATGAATTCAACAATATAACCAGCACATAAAGCATTCTTTTCATAATCTACTTGCATAAAAAATTTACTACTCTCCACATAAGCAAGTTTATTCTTTATGGCATACGTATCATCACAATAATCATCATAAATAGGAGGCATGCTTTCATCATAATAAATTTGCTCATCTAAACTTGGGGAACAAAAAATATCATCTTCATCAAACATATCTTCCCCAAGCTTGTGGCTTTGCATATCATTAGGATCATGGATATTCAAGGAATTCATACTAACAACATTGCAATCATGCTCCTCATTCAAAGATTTAGTGCCAAACATTTTATAGACTTCTTCTTCTAGCACTTGAGCACAATTTTCCTTTCCATCATTCTCACGAAAGATATTAAAAAGATAAAGCGTATGAGGCAAACTCAGTTCCATTTTTTTGTGTAGTTTTCTTTTATAAACTAAACTAGTGATAAAACAAGAAACTAAAAGATTCGATTGCAAGATCTAAAGATATACCTTCAAGCACTCACCTCCCTGGCAACGACGCCAGAAAAGAGCTTGATGTCTACTACACAACCTTCTTGTTGTAGACGTTGTTGGGCCTCCAAGTGCAGAGGTTTGTAGGACAGCAGCAAATTTCCCTCAAGTGGATGACCTAAGGTTTATCAATCCGTGGGAGGCGTAGGTTGAAGATGGTCTCTCTCAAGCAACCCTGCAACCAAATAACAAAGAGTCTCTTGTGTCCCCAACACACCCAATACAATGGTAAATTGTATAGGTGCACTAGTTCGGCGAAGAGATGGTGATACAAGTGCAATATGGATGATAGATATAGGTTTTTATAATCTGAAATTATAAAAACAGCAAGGTAACTAATGATAAAAGTGAGCGTAAACGGTATTGCAATGCTAGGAAACAAGGCCTAGGGTTCATAGTTTCACTAGTGCAAGTTCTCTCAACAATAATAACATAATTAGATCATATAACAATCCCTCAACATGCAACAAAGAGTCACTCCAAAGTCACTAATAGCGGAGAACAAACAAAGAGATTATTGTAGGGTACGAAACCACCTCAAAGTTATCCTTTCTGATCGATCTATTCAAGGGTCCGTAGTAAAATAACACGAAGCTATTCTTTCCGTTCGATCTATCGTAGAGTTCGTACTAGAATAACACTTTAAGACACAAATCAACCAAAACCCTAATATCACCTAGATACTCCAATGTCACCTCAAGTATCCATGGGCATGATTATACTATATGCATCACACAATCTCAGATTCATCTATTCAACCAACACAAATTACTTCAAAGAGTGCCCCAAAGTTTCTACCGGAGAGTCAAGACGAAAACGTGTGCCAACCCCTATGCATAAGTTCATTGAACCCGCAAGTTGATCATCAAAACATACATCAAGTAGATCATGTGAATATCCCATTGTCGCCACAGATAAGCACATGCAAGACATACATCAAGTGTTCTCAAATCCTGAAAGACTCAATCCAATAAGATAGTTCAAAGGGAAAACTCAATCCATTACAAGAGAGTAGAGGGGGAGAAACATCATAAGATCCAACTATAATAGCAAAGCACGCGATACATCAAGATCGTATCACCTCAAGAACACGAGAGAGAGAGAGAGAGAGAGAGAGAGAAAGATCAAACACATAGCTACTGGTACATACCCTCAGCCTCGAGGATGAAATACTCCCTCCTCGTCATGGAGAGCGCCGGGATGATGAAGATGGCCACCAGTAAGGGATCCCCCCTCCGGCAGGGTGCCGGAACACGATCCCGATTGGTTTTTGGTGGCTACAGAGGCTTGCGGCGGTGGAACTCCCGATCTATTGTGCTCCTCAATGTTTTTAGGGTATATGGGCATATATAGGCGAAAAAGTCAGTCAGAGGAGCCACGAGGGGCCCACAAGGGTGGGGGGCACGCCCAGGGGGGTAGGGCGCGCCTCCCTGCCTCGTGGCTTCCCTTACGTGCACTCCAAGTCTCTTGGATTGCTTCCGTTCCAAAATTAACTCCCCCGAAGGTTTCATTCCGTTTGGACTCCGTTTGATATTCCTTTTCTTTGAAACAGTGAAATAGGCAAGAAAACAACAATTTGGGCTGGGCCTCTGGTTAATAGGTTAGTCCCAAAAATGATATAAAAGTGTAAAGTAAATCCCATAAACATCCAAAACGGGTAATATAATAGCATGGAACAATAAAAAATTATAGATATGTTAGAGACGTATCAATTGAGAAAACCTTATGGTTGCATCATATACAACTCTTCTTCCAGAAATCCATTCGGGAATGCAGTTTTGACATCATTTCCCAAATTTCATAATCATAAAATGCAGCAATTGCTAATATGATTCGGATAGACATAAGCATCGCTACGGGTGAGAAAGTCTCATCGTAGTCAACTCCTTGAACTTGTCAAAAATCTTTCACAACAAGTCGAGCTTTGTAAATAGTAACATTACCGCCTGCGTCGGTCCTCTTCTTAAAGATCCATTTATTTTCTATGGCTTGTCGATCATCGGGCAAGTCCACCAAAGTCCACACTTTGTTCTCATACATGGATCCCATCTCAGATTTCATGGCCTCAAGCCATTTCGCGGAATCTGGGCTCACCATCGCTTCCTCATAGTTCGTAGGTTCATGATGGTCTAGAAACATGACTTACAGAACAGGATTACCATACCACTCGGGTGCGGATCTTACTTTGGAGGACCTACGAGGTTCGGTAGTAACTTGATCTGAAGCTTCATGATCATCATCATTAGCTTCCTCACTAATTGGTGTACGAATCACTGGAACTGATTTCTGTGATGAACTACTTTCCAATAAGGGAGAAGGTACAATTACCTCATCAAGTTCTATTTCCCTCCCACTCACTTCTTTCGAGAGAAACTCCTTCTCTAGAAAGGATCCATTCTTAGCAACAAAGATTTTGCCTTCGGATCTGTGATAGAAGGTGTACCCAACAGTTTCCTTTGGGTATCCTATGAAGATGCACTTCTTTGATTTGGGTTTGAGCTTATCAGGTTGAAGCTTTTTCACATAAGCATCGCAGCCCCAAACTTTAAGAAATGACAACTTTGGTTTCTTGCCAAACCACAGTTCATAAGGCGTCGTCTCAACGGATTTTGATGGTGCCCTATTTAAAGTGAATGCAACCGTCTCTAAAGCATAACCCCAAAACGATAGCGGTAAATCGGTAAGAGACATCATAGATCGCACCATATCCAATAAAGTATGGTTACGACATTCGGACACACCATTTCCCGTGGTGTTCCAGGTGGCGTCAATTGTGAAACTATCCCATGTTGTTTCAAATGAAGACCAAACTCGTAACTCAAATATTCTCCTCCACGATCAGATCATAGAAACTTTATTTTCTTGTTACGATGATTTTCCACTTCACTCTGAAATTCTTTGAACTTTTCAAATGTTTCAGACTTATGTTTCATTAAGTAGATATAACCATATCTGCTCAAATCATCTGTGAATGTAAGAAAATAACGATACCCACCCTGAGCCTCAATACTCATTGGACCGCATACATCGGTATGTATTATTTCCAACAAGTTAGTAGCTCGTTCCATTGTTCTGAAGAACAGAGTTTTAGTCATCTTGCCCATAAGGCACGGTTCGCAAGCACCAACTGATTCATAATTAAGTGATTCCAAAAGTCCATCAGCATGGAGTTTCTTCATGCGCTTTACACCGATATGACCCAAACGACAGTGCCACAAATAAGTTGCACTATCATTATTAAACTTATATCTTTTGGCTTCAATATTATGAATATGTGTATCACTGCTATCGAGATTCAATAAAAATAGACCACTCATCAAGGGTGCATGACCATAAAAATATTACTCATATAAATAGAACAACCATTATTCTCCGATTTAAATGAATAACTGTCTCGCATTAAACAAGATCCAGATATAATGTTCATGCTCAACGTTGGCACCAAATAACAATTATTCAGGTCTAAGACTAATCCCGAAGGTAGATGTAGATGTAGCGTGCCGACCGCGATCACATCGACTTTGGAACCATTTCCCACGCGCATTGTCACCTTGTCCTTAGCCAATCTTCGCTTAATCTGTAGCCCATGTTCCGAGTTGCAAATATGAGCAACAGAACCAATATCAAATACCCAGGCGCTACTGCGAGCATTAGTTAAGTACACATCAATAACATGTATATCAAATATACCTTTCACTTTGCCATCCTTCTTATCCGCTAAATACTTGGGGCAGTTCCACTTCTAGTGACCAGTCCCTTTGCAGTAGAAGCACTAAGTTTCAGGCTTAGGTCCAGACTTGGGTGTCTTCTCTTGAGCAGCAACCTTTTTGCCGTTCTTCCTGAAGTTCCCCTTCTTCCCTTTGCCCTTTTTCTTGAAATTAGTGGTCTTGTTGACCATCAACACTTGATGCTCCTTTTTGATTTCTACCTCCGCGGCCTTTAGCATCGCAAAGAGCTCGGGAATTGTCTTTTCCATCCCTTTCATATTATAGTTCATCACGAAGCCTTTATAGCTTGGTGGCAGTGATTGAAGAACTCTGTCAATGACACAATCAACTGGAAGATCAACTCCCAGCTAAGTCAAGTGGTTATGGTACCCAGACATTCTGAGTATGTGTTCACTGACAGAACTATTCTCCTCCATTTTGCAGCTGTAGAACTTGTTGGAGACTTCATATCTCTCAACTCAGGCATTTGCTTGAAATATTAACTTCAACTCTTGGAACATCTCATATGCTCCATGACGTTCAAAACGTCTTTGAAGTCCCGATTCTAAGCCGTAAAGCATGGCACACTGAACTATCGAGTAGTCACCAGCTTTGCTCTGCCAGACGTTCTTAACGTCATCAGTAGCATGTGCAGCAGGCCTGGCACCTAGCGGTGCTTCCAGGACATAATTCTTTTATGCAGCAATGAGAATAATCCTCAAGTTATGGACCCAGTCCGTGTAGTTGCCGCCATCATCTTTCAACATAGCTTTCTCTAGGAACGCATTAAAATTCAAAGGAACGGTAGCACGAGCCATTGATGTACAACAACATAGACATGCAATATACTATCAGGTACTAAGTTCATGATAAATTAAAGTTCAATTAATCATATTACTTAAGAACTCCCACTTAGATAGACATCCCTCTAATCATCTAAGTGATCACGTGATCCAAATCAACTAAATCATATCCGATCATCACGTGAGAAGGAGTAGTTTTCAATGGTGAACATCACTATGTTGATCATATCTACTATATGATTCACGCTTGACCTTTCGGTCTCAGTGTTCCGAGGCCATATCTGCATATGCTAGGCTTGTCAAGTTTAACCCGAGTATTCTACCTGTGCAAAACTAGCTTGCACCCGTTGTATGTGAACGTAGAGCTTATCACACCCGATCATCACGTGGTGTCTCAGCACGACGAACTGTAGCAACGGTGCATACTCAGGGAGAACACTTGTACCTTGAAATTTAGTAAGGGATCATCTTATAATGCTACCGACATTCTAAGCAAAATAAGATGCATAAAGGATAAACATCACATGCAATTAAAATATGTGACATGATATGTCCATCATCATCTTGTGCTCATGATCTCCATCACCGAAGCATCGTCATGATCTCCATCATCACCGGCGCGACACCCTGATCTCCATCATAGCATCGTTGTTGTCTCGCCAACTATTGTTACTATGACTATCTCTACCGCTTAGTGATAATGTAAAACAATTACATGGCGATTGCATTGCATACAATAAAGTGACAACCATATGGCTCCTTCCAGTTGCCGATAACTTTGTTACAAAACATGATCATCTCATACAAAAATTTATATCACATCAGGCCTTGACCATATCACATCACAGCAAGCCCTGCAAAAACAAGTTAGATGTCCTCTACTTTGTTGTTGCAAGTTTTACATGGCTGCTATGGGCTTCTAGCAAGAACCGTTCTTACCTACGCACCAAAACCACAACGATTTTTCGTCAGGTGTGCTGTTTTAACTTTCAACAAGGATCAGGCGTAGCCACACTCGATTCAACTAAAGTTGGAGAAACTGACACTCACCAGCCACCTATGTGCGAAGCACGTCGGTAGAACTAGTCTCACGTAAGCGTATGCGTAATGTCAGTCTGAGCCGCTTCATCCAACAATACCGTCGAATCAAAGTATGACATGCTAGTAAGCAGTATGACTATTATCACCCACAACTCTTTGTGTTCTACTCGTGCATATAAGATCTACGCATGGACATGGCTTTGATACCACTATTGGGGAACGCGGTAATTTCAAAAAAATCCTACGATCACACAAGATCTATCTAGGTGATGCATAGCAACGAGAGGGGAGAGTGTTGTCTACGTACCATCGTAGACCGAAAGCGGAAGCATTATGAAAATGCGGTTGATGTAGTCGTACGCCTTCATGATCCGACCAATCCTAGCAATGAAGGTACGGCACCTCCGTGATCTGCACACCTTCAGCTCGGTGACGTCCCACGAACTCTAGATCCAGCTGAGGCCGATGGAGAGTTTCGTCAGCATGACGGCGTGGTGACGGTGATGATGAAGTTATCGGTGCAAGGCTTTGCCTAAGCACTACGACGATATGACCGAGGTGGAAATCTGTAGAGGGGGGCACCGCACACGGCTAAACAATCAACTTGTGTGTTCTAGGGTGCCCCCCTGCCCCCGTATATAAAGGAGCAAGGAGGGAGGCCGGCCGGCCCCTGTAGGCGCGCCCCAAGAGGGGAGTCCTACTAGGACTACTAGTCCTAGTAGGATTCCACCAAGAGGGGAAGAGGGGGAAGGAAGGAGAGGGAGAGGGGGAAGGAAAGGGGGGCGCCCCCCTCCTTGTCCTATTAGGACTCAAGGGAAGGGGGCGTGCGGCCTGCCCTGGCCGCCCCCTCTCTCTCCACTAAGGCCCATCGAGGCCCATTAGTTCCCCCGGGTTTCTGATAACCCTCCGGCACTCTAATACGTCTCCGACGTATCTACTTTTCCAAACACTTTTGCCCTTGTTTTGGACTCTAACTTGCATGATTTGAATGAAACTAACCCGGACTGATGCTGTTTTCAGCAGAACTGCCATGGTGTTATTTAATGTGCAGAAAACAAAAGTTCTCGGAATGACCTGAAAATCCACAGAGATAACTTTTGGAAAATATAAAAAATACTGGCGAAAGAATCAAGTCCAGGGGGCCCACACCCTGTCCACAAGGGGAGGGGGGGTCCCTCGCCCTGGGCGCACCCCCTGCCTCATGGGCCCCCTGGAGCTCCACCGACCTCAACTCCAACTCTATATATTTGGTTTCGCAGAGAAAAAATCAGAGAGAAAGTTTCATCGCGTTTTACGATGCGGAGCCACCGCCAAGCCCTAATCTCTTTTGGGAGGCCTGATCTGGAGTCTGTTCGGGGCTCCGGAGAGGGGGATTCATCACCGTCGTCATCATCAACCATCCTCCATCACCAATTTCATGATGCTCACCGCCATGAGTGAGTAATTCCATCATAGGCTTGCTGGACGGTGACGGGTTGGATGAGATTTACCATGTAATCAAGTTAGTTTTGTTAGGGTTTGATCCCTAGTATCCACTATGTTCTGAGATTGATGTTGCTATGACTTTGCTATGCTTAATGCTTGTCACTAGGGTCCGAGTGCCATGATTTCAGGTCTATAGTCACCTATTATGTTTTCATGAATATATGTGAGTTCTTGATCCTATCTTGCAAGTCTATAGTCACCTATTATGTGTTATGATCCGACAACCCCGAAGTAACAATAATCGGGATACTTCTAGGTGATGACCATAGTTTGAGGAGTTCATGTATTCACTAAGTGCTAATGCTTTGGTCCGGTACTCTATTAAAAGGAGGCCTTAATATCCCTTAGTTTCCACTAGGACCCCGCTGCCACGGGAGGGCAGGACAAAAGATGTCATGCAAGTTCTTTTCCATAAGCACGCATGACTATATTTGGAATACATGCCTACATTACATTGATGAACTGGAGCTAGTTCTGTGTCACCCTATGTTATAACTATTACATGAGGAATCGCATCCGACAAAATTATCCATCACTGATCCAATGCCTACGAGCTTTTCACATATTGTGCTTTTCTTATTTACTTTTCTGTTGCTACTGTTACAATTACTATAAAACTACTATCGTTACTTTTGCCACTGTTACCATTACTATCATACTACCTTGCTACTAAATACTTTGCTGCAGATACTAAGTTATCCAGGTGTGGTTGAATTGACAACTCAACTGCTAATACTTGAGAATATTCTTTGGCTCCCCTTGTGTCGAATCAATAAATTTGGGTTGAATACTCTACCCTTGAAAACTGTTGCGATCCCCTATACTTGTGGTTTATCAAGACTATTTTCTGGCGCCGTTGACGGGGAGGATAGCTCTATTCTTTGAGTCACTTGGGATTTATATCTACTGATCACTATGAGGAACTTGAAAGACGAAAGAACTAAGATTTTTCCCTCAACTACAAGGGGAGGTAAGGAACTACCATCTAGCTCTGCACTAGATTCTCCTTCTGTTTTGAGTAAGCTTGCGACACCTAAACCTGCTACTGCTTTGAATTCTGATATGTCGCATGTTATTGATGATGCCACTTCTGCTATGCATGATACTTATGACGAAACTACTTCTATGCTTGATACTACTATGCCATTAGGTGAATATCTTGATGAACAACTTGCTAGGGTTAGAGAGAATGAAATTATTGATGATGAAATTATTGAAGATAGTGATGATGAAGGTTCTCCCCTAAGTATGAATTGCCTGTTATTCCTGAGGGTTATGTTATGGATGAAGAAGCTGCTAGAGCTATTCTTGCTTGCAATGATAGATATGATCTTAAGAAGTTATTAGCTAAATGGAAGTAGCAATCTCTGAATGCTAGAATTAAATATGACCCTGCTTTTGCTACTTCACCTATCTGTGTTACTGATAAGGATTATGAATTCTTTGTTGATCCTGAAATTATTACTTTGGTTGAATCTGGTCCTTTTTATGGCAATGAATCTGAAACTGTTGTGGCACATCTTACTATGTTAAATGATACAGCCACCCTATTCACTAATGATGAGAAGTCTCACTATTATTATATCCTTAAGCTATTTCCATTCTCATTAAAGGGTGATGCTAAAACTTGGTTTAATTCTCTTGATCCTGGACGTGTGTGTAGTCCCCAGGATATGATTTATTACTTCTCTGCTAAATATTTCCCCGCTCATAAGGAACAAGCTGCTTTGAGGGAAATTTATAATTTTGTGCAAATCGAAGAAGAGAGTCTCCCACAAGCTTGGGGGAGGCTTCTCCGATTACTTAATGCTTTGCCTGATCATCCTCTTAAGAAAAATGAAATACTTGATATGTTTTATAATGGACTAACTGATGCTTCCAAGGACCACTTGGATAGTTGTGCTGGTTGTGTTTTCAGGGAAAGAACAGTCGACCAAGCTGAATTGTTATTGAATAATATGTTGACTAATGAAAATAATTGGACTCTTCTGGAGCCAATTCCTGAGCCAATTGATCCAACTCCTGAACCTATTCCTAAACCAACTCCAAAGAAAAGGGGAGTTCTATTTCTCAGTCCTGAAGATATGCAAGAGGCAAAGAAATCGATGAAAGAAAAAGGTATTAAAGCTGAAGATGTTAAGAATTTACCTCCCGTTGAAGAAATACATGGTCTTAATACACCGCCTGTCGAAGAAACACTTTGTCTTGATAACCCGACACAGGTCGTAAAGGTAAATTCTCTCTATAGATATGATAAGGTTGAAATCCCATCTACTAAATTTTCTAGCCAATGTTTAGATGAATTTGATGACTTTATGGCTAGGCAAGAAAGTTTTAATTCTTATGTCGGTAGAGAATTAAAGAGTAATGCTCACATGATTGAACGCTTGAGTGATTATATGGCTAGAGTTAAAGGTGAACTTAAACTCATTAGCAAATATGCTTCTATGGTTACCACTCAAGCAGAGAAAGTACTTAAAGTTCAAAGTGATTTTCTTGATGAATTAAATAATAAACATGACTTTGTTGTTAGAGTGGCTACTAGAACTAGTAGAGTGACTCAGGAACCTTTGTATCCTGAAGGCCACCCTAAGAGAATCGAGTAGGATTCTTAGAGAAATAATGTAGATGCATCCGAGAATAGGACTCTGCATGCTTCTAGTGAACCTGTTGTAGACACACCCGAGAATCCCAATGATATTTCTATTTATGATGCTGAAACACAATCTGGTGATGAACATGAACCTAGTGATAATGTTAATGATAATGTTCATGTTGATGCTCAACCTAGTAATAATAATGATGTAGAAATTGAACCTGCTGTTGATCTTGATAACCCACAATCAAAGAATCAACATTATGATAAAAGAGATTTTGTTGCTAGGAAGCACGGTAAAGAAAGAGAACCATGGGTTCAGAAACCCACGCCTTTTCCTCCGAAGCCATCCAAGAAAAAGGATGATGAGGATTTTGAGCGCTTTGCTGAAATGATTAGACCTATTTTCTTACGTATGCGCTTAACTGATATGCTTAAAGTAAACCCTTATGCTAAATATATGAAGGATATCATTACAAATAAAAGAAAGATACCGGAAGCTGAAATTTCCACCATGCTTGCTAATTATACTTTTAAAGGTGGAATACCGAAGAAACTAGGAGATCCAGGAGTACCAACTATACCTTGCTCCATTAAAAGAAACTACGTTAAAACTGCTTTATGTGATCTTGGAGCCGGTGTTAGTGTTATGCCTCTCTCTTTATATCGTAGACTTGAATTGAATAAGTTGACACCTACTGAAATATCTTTGCAAATGGCTGATAAATCAACTGCTATACCTGTCGGTATTTGTGAGGATGTGACTGTTGTGGTTGCAAATGTCACTATCTTAACGGACTTTGTTATTCTTGATATTCCCGAGGACGATTGTATGTCGATTATCCTTGGTAGACCCTTTTTGAATACTGCAGGGGCTGTTATTGAATGCGACAAAGGCAATGTCACTTTTCATGTTAATGGTAATGAGCATATGGTACACTTTCCGAGGAAACAACCTCAAGTTCATAGCATCAATTCTATTGGAAAAGTTCCAACTATCATTATTGGAGGTTTTGAATTCCCTCTTCCTACCGTCAAGAAAAATAATATGATATTCTTATTGTTGGGGATGTTTATATCCCCGTTGAGGTAACCTAGTGTTATTCAAATTTTCTCCAGTTCCATGTTATTCGGGGTGAGTTTGTTAACAAGACTTGATCAACCTTGTTAGTGGATTCCTTTTTCATGAGCATGAGATGGATGAAACTAGAAGGCACAACCTTTTGTATCCTCTTTATACTTTTTGTTATTTAGAATAAATAAAGAAAAATAGTATTATCTGTCTGTTTTCTGAATTATCCATGCAATAAAAAATATCCCAAAAATAAAACTTCTCCAAATGCCCTGCAAATTTAGTATGATTTTTTATGGAATATTTGAGGATTTTAGGCACTGAGAACACAACAGGGGGGGGGGCAAGCACCTAGCCATGAGGGTCCAGGAAAAAAAATCCCCATCCAGCTCAAGCACGAGTTATAGCTCATTTTGCTATGATTTTTGATCTGTTTGCTCAAAGCTCCATTCACAAAACTGCTTTGGGAGATTGTTCTTTGGTATGTGACTCCTCCAATGGTCCAATTATTTTTTGTTCTAGTGTTTTATTCATTGCAAATTTTTGCTGCCTAGGTGGCCCTGTTCTTGAGCTTGCATGTCAAATTTATGAGGTCCCAAGTAATTCTAATGCATGATATAGGCTCTAGGCACTTGTGGGAGTAGTTGCTATCAATCTTGTTCAGTTTGATTCACTTTTATTTTGAAGTTACTAAATTTTTTTAGAAATTTTTAGAGGAAGAAATATGTCTAGGAAAATGTACCAAGGTGGTTCCTCAACAAAGAGAGGACCCAGGCGTGCTATGCATGAGCAAGATGATGAACCACCAAGGGAAGATGACATGCGGCCTTGTGAATGGCCGTCAGAAGAGTTTATGGTCAATGTAGGCATGAAGGATGAATTTGACACATATGTGTGTAATGCCGATCTTGAGGGCTTCATGCAAGATAAGTGTCCTCAGTACTACCAATTGACTGATTCATTCATGAGAAGGTTTAAATTTACATCTTCGCGTAATTCTCAGAATGTCCTGTTTGATATTTATGATCAATCATATACCATGGACCTAGAAGATTTTACAACTGCTTGCAAACTCCGACAGTGGGTAATGTTATTGAACCCCGTAAATCTGAATATAAAGACTTTCTAGCTAGTATCACTGTGGGAGAATCTAGGGATATAGCACAAGCTACCATAGGGAGCATTCATTTTCCTGCTATACATTATTTCTCATGGAAAACCCTTTTCGTTCCGCTTAGCCCTATCGGGTATTTTAGTGATAGGTTCTGTATGCTCTCTTCATTGGTAGATGCATAAATGGTTAAGATGAAGCATGTCACATGTGTGTCCCTGATCTTTGCGTCCTCAAGAGTGTTGTATTAGGTAATAAAGATTACAACTTGGGGGCAATAGTTGCACGTAGGTTGCATAATAATGGTTTAGTTGGAGATTTACCTGGAGGGATTTATGCGACCCGTGTTGCTAATTATCTTGGTATACCTCCACGTGAGGGTGATATGGAGTTTCCTTCCACTTATTTAGATTATGACGCTATGGTCAGTCATCATTTTCTTGTGAGGAATGAACAATTCCTCTAGTATCGACTAATCTTTCACAGATGTCGCGCTGTCCATGTTACTCTCCCTGCTCCTGCCCTTTTTGATTACCAGGCAAAACAAAGATATGTTGTTACCAGGGAGGAGGCAATCGAACACGAGAGGAGGTGGAGGCAGCTCGCCAACACGCCGCAGCTTAGGAGGCAATGGCTGCTGCATCTCAGTACAACCCCGGTTATAACTTCGGATATCAGCCAGGCTATCCTTGGCAATAAACCAACTTCGGCCAAATGCCTAAGCTTGGGGGAGTACATATTTCTCACCGACATTACATTCATGTTCACACACTTATTCTAGTCGTCGATGCTCATACTCTTTCATTGTATTATCCATGCTAGTTTAATTTCTTTTTCTAGCTTTCTTCTTGTGTGTTTGATAAGCCTTAAGAAAAACCAAAAAAGTTAGTTTAATGTCCATGCTTGTAGTAGTAATTAAAATGAAAACCCAAAAACATTTCTCGTTCTTCTTTTTGCTTGTTGGGAGCTTTCCCGTGTAAATAGTTTTATTTTCTTTTCTTTCCTTTGGGGGTCGAGAGGAGAAGACCATAATGAAAATGTTTAGTGGCTCTCATTTGCATGATTGTTTATTTAACTAAGAGCCCATATTACCTTGTCTTCTCCCTTGAATTGAATGCTTGCAGATTCCAACTTAGTCCAATGCACGTGCACTATTATTATTATACACACCGTTCGGTCGTGCAAGTGAAAGGCAATAATGACGATATATGATGGACTGATTGAGATGAGAGAAGCTAGTATGAACTTGACCTCTCTTGTTTTTGTAAATATGATGAGTTCATCATTCCTGATTCAGCCTATTATGAATAAACATGTTTGCAATGACATCTAGAGATTATAGTTGCTTATGCCATGCTTAATTAGCTAGGAGTTTATAATGGTTTACCTTGCGTGCTAACATGCTATTAAAATGGTTGTGATGTGGTATGATAGGGTGGTATCCTTCTTGGAATGATTCAAGTGACTTGACTTGGCACATGTTCACGCATCTAGTTGAAACAAAATCAGCATTGCCTTCATGATATTTATATTCATGGTGGATTATATCCTACCCATGCTTGCACTCAGTGTTGATTAATTTTAATGCATGTCCATGACTGTTGTCTGATACGTCTCCAACGTATCTATAATTTTTTATTGCTCCATGCTACTTTATCTACTGTTTTGGACTATATTGGGCTTTATTTTCCACTTTTATATTATTTTTGGGACTAACCTTTTAACCAGAGGCCCAGCCCAGAATTGCTATTTTTTGCCTTTTTTAGTGTTTCGAAGAAATAAAATATCAAACGAAGTCCAAACGGAATGAAATCTTCGGGAACATGATTTTCTCATCAGATAAGATCCAGGAGACTTGGACCCTCCGTCAAGAAAGCCACGAGGTGGTCATGAGGGTGGAGGGCGTGCCCCTCCCCCCTGAGCGCGCCCCCTACCTCGTGGGCCCCTCGGAGCTCCACCGACGTACTCCTTCCTCCTATATATACCTATGTATCCCCGTATGACCAGAGACGGAGCCAAAAACCTAATTCCACCGCCGCAACTTCCTGTATCCATGAGATCCCATCTTGGGGCCTGTTCCGGAGCTCCGCCGGAGAGGGCATCCACCACGGAGGTCTTATACATCATCACCATGGCCCCTCCGATGAAGTGTGAGTAGTTTACTTCAGACCTTCGGGTCCATAGCTAGTAGCTAGATGTCTTCTTCTCTCTTTTTGGATCTCAATACAATGTTCTCCCCCTCTCTTGTGGAGATCTATTCGATGTAATCTTCTTTTTGCGGTGTGTTTGTTGAGACCGATGAATTGTGGGTTTATGATCCAGTATTATCTATGGAAAATATTTGATTCTTCTCTGAATTCTTTTATGTATGATTGAGTTATCTTTGCAAGTCTCTTCGAATTATCCGTTTGGTTTGGCCAACTAGATTGGTAGTTCTTGTAATGGGAGAAGTGCATGGCTTTGGGTTCAATCTTGCGGTGTCCTTACTCAGTGACATAAAGAGTTGCAAGGCACGTATTGTATTGTTGCCATCGAGGATAACAAGATGTTTTTTTATCATATTGCATGAATTTATCCCTCTACATCATGTCATCTTGCTTAAGGCGTTACTCTATTTTTACTTAATACTCTAGATGCATGCTGGATAGCGGTCGATGAGTGGAGTAATAGTAGTAGATGTAGAATCATTTCGATCTACTTGTTTTGGACGTGATGCCTATATACATGATCATTGCCTAGATATACTCATAACTATGCTCAATTATGTCAATTTCTCAACAGTAATTTGTTCACCCACCGTAGAATACTTATGCTCTCGAGAGAAGCCACTAGTGAAACCTATGGCCCCCGGGTCTATTCTCATCATATCAATCTATATCACTTTATTTACTTGCTTTGTTTTTACTTTACCTTTACCTTTTTACTTTGCATATATCTATCAAAAATACCAAAAATATTATCTCTATCAGATCTCACTCTCGTAAGTGACCGTGAAGGGATTGACAACCCCTAAGCGTTGGTTGCGAGTTGCTATCGTGTTGTGCAGGTACGAGGGACTTGCGCGTGACCTCCTACTGGATTGATACCTTGGTTCTCAAAAACTGAGGGAAATACTTACGCTACTGTGCTGCATCATCCTCTCCTCTTCGGGGAAAACCAACGCAAGCTCGAGACGTAGCAAGAAGGATTTTTGGCGCCGTTGCCGGGTAGGCCTACGCAAAAGTCAACATACCAAGTACCCATCACAATCCCTATCTCTCGCATTACATTATTTGCCATTTGCCTCTCATTTTCCTCTCCCCCACTTCACCCTTGCCGTTTTATTCGCCCTCTCTTTCCCAATCTCATGCTCTTTTTCCCTTTGCCTTTTGTTTGCTCGTGTGTTAGTTTGCTTGTTTGTCGCGATGGCTCAAGATGCTACCAAATTATGTGATTTCACCAATACCAATAACAATGATTTCCTCAGCACTTCGGTTGCTCCTCTTACCAATACTGAATCTTGTGAAATCAATACTGCTTTGTTGAATCTTGTTATGAACGATTAATTCGCCGGCCTTCCTAGTGAAGACGCCGCTACTCATCTGAATAACTTCATTGATTTATGTGATATGCAAAAGAAAAAAGATGTCGATAATGATGTCGTTAAATTAAAGCTATTTCCTTTTTCACTTAGAGATCATGCTAAAGCGTGGTTTTCATCTTTGCCTAAAAATAGTATTGATTCTTGGAACAAGTGCAAAGATGCTTTTATCTCTAAGTATTTTCCTCCAACTAAGATTATCTCTCTTAGGAACGATATTATGAATTTTAAGCAACTTGATCATGAACATGTTGCACAAGCTTGGGAGAGAATGAAATTAATGCTATGTAATTGTCCTACTCATGGTTTGAACTTGTGGATGATTATACAAAAAATTTATTCTAGATTGAATTTTGCTTCTAGAAATCTATTAGATTCGGCCGAGGGAGGCACTTTTATGGAAATCACTTTAGGAGATGGTACTAAACTCCTAGATAATATTATGGTCAATTATTCTCAATGGCATACTGAAAGATCTACTAATAAAAAGGTGCATGCTATAAAAGAAATCAATGTTTTGAGTGAAAAGATGGATGAACTTAGAAATTTATTTGTTAAGAGTGTTTCTTCTGATCCCAATAATATGCCTTTATCTACTTTGCTTGAGAATAATAATGAATCTATGGATGTGAATTTTGTTGGTAGGAATAGTTTTGGTAAGAACGCATATAAAGGGAATTTTAATTCTAGGCCTTATCCTAGTAATCCCTCTAATAATTATGGAAATTCCTACAACAACTCTTATGGAAATTTTAATAAGATGCCCTCTGAATTTGAGAGTAGTGTTAAAGAGTTTATGAATTCACAAAAGAATTTTAATGCTTTGCTTGAAGAGAAATTGCTTAAAGTTGATGATTTGGCTAGGAACGTTGATTGAATTTCTCTTGAGGTTGATTCTTTAAAGCTTAGATCTATTCCTCCTAAGCATGATATCAATGAGTCTCTCAAAGCTATGAGAATTCCCATTGATGAGTGCAAAGAAAGAACCGCTAGGATGCGTGCTTACAAAGATGCCTTTATTAAAGCATGTTCTTATAATTCCTATGAAAATCAAGATGAAGATCTAAAAGTTATTGATGTGTCCCCTATTAAATCCTTGTTTTGCAATATGAATCTAGATGAATCTGATTATGATCTTCCTTTACCTAGAAGGCGTTCTAAGAATTCTGAGTTTTTAGATCTTGATGATGAAATTGATAAAGGTGGGATTGAAAGAAATAAAAATCTAGATATTGCTAAGCCCACTATTTTGGATCTCAAGGAATTTAATTATGAAAATTGCTCTTTAATTGATTGTATTTCCTTGTTGCAATCTGTGTTAAATTCTCCTCATGCTTATAGTCAAAATAAGGCCTTTACCGAACACATTGTTGATGCCTTAATGCAATCTTATGAAGAAAAGCTTGAGTTGAAAGTTTCTATCCCTAGGAAACTCCATGATGAGTGGGAACCTACCATTATAATTAAAATTAAAGATTATGAGTTTCATGCTTTGTGTGATTTGGGTGCTAGTGTTTCTACTATTCCCAAAGCTTTGTGTGATTTGCTAGATTTCCGTGACTTTGATGATTCCTCTCTAAACTTGCATCTTGCGGATTCCACTATTAAAAAACCTATGGGAAGAATTAATGATGTTCTTATTGTTGCAAATAGGAATTATGTGCCCGTAGATTTTATCATTCTTGATATAGATTGCAATCCTTCATATCCTATTATTCTTGGTAGACATTTCCTTAGAACGATTGGTGCAATTATTGATACGAAGGAAGGGAATATTAAATTCCAATTTCCCTTAAAAAATGGCATGGAACACTTTCCTAGAAAGAAAATAAAATTACTATATGAATCTATCATGAGAGCCACTTATGGATTGCCTACTAAAGATGGCAATACCTAGATCTATCCTTGCTTTTATGCCTAGCGAGGGGCGTTAAACGATAGCGCTTGTTGGGAGGCAACCCAATTTTATTTTGTGTTTTCTGTTTTTGGTTCTGCTTAGGAATAAATAATCCATCTAGATTCTGTTTAGATGTGGTTTTATCTTTTAATTATTGTTTGTGCCAAGTTAAACCTATTAGATCTTCTTGGAAGATAGTTATTTGATCTTGCTGTAATTTCCAGAATCTTTGCGCTCAGTGCCCGAATTGTTAAAAATCATCAGAACGTGATAAAACAGTGATTCCAATTGCTGCTGATCAATAAAAAAATTTCCCAGCTCTTCTAATTTTGGTAGAATTTTTGAGTTCCAGAAGTTTGCGTTAGTTACAGATTACTACAGACAGTTCTGTTTTTGACAGATTCTGTTCTGCGTGTGTTGTTTGCTTATTTTGATGAATCTATGGCTAGTAAAATAGTTTATGATCCATAGAGAAGTTGGAATACAGTAGGTTTAACACCAATATAAATAAATAATGAGTTCATTACAGTACCTTGAAGTAGTCTTTTGTTTTCTTTGTCTAACGGAGCTCACGAGATTTCTATTGAGTTTTGTGTTGTGAAGTTTTCAAGTTTTGGGTGAATTCTTTTGATGGATTATGGAACAAGGAGTGGCAAGAGCCTAAGCTTGGGGATGCCCATGGCACCCCCAAGATAATCCAAGGACACCAAAAAGTCAAAGCTTGGGGATGCCCCGGAAGGCATCCCCTCTTTCGTCCACTTCCATCGGTAATTTACTTGGAGCTATATTTTTATTCACCACATGATATGTGTTTTGCTTGGAGCGTCTTGTATTATTTGTGTCTTTGCTTGTTAGTCTACCACAATTATCCTTGCTGTACACACCTTTTGAGAGAGCCATTCATGAATTGAAATTTGTTAGAATACTCTATGTGCTTCACTTATATCTTTTGAGCTTGATAGTTTTGCTCATAGTGCTTCACTTATATCTTTTGAGCGTGATAATTTTTTGCTCTAGTGCTTCACTTAGATCTTTTAGAGCACGGTGGTGGATTTGTTTTAAAGAAACTTGACCTCTCATGCTTCACTTAGATTATTTTGAGAGTCATTAATAACATGGTAATTTGCTTAATGTTAATATACTTAGTGTTCGAGATATGTGAAACTTTCTTTTGAGTGAATTGAATACTAAGATAAATCTAATGCTTAATAATTGTTTTAAGATATGGAGGTAATAATATCAAAGTCGTGCTAGTTGAGTAGTTGTTAATTTAAGAAATACTTGTGTTGAAGTTTGTGAGTCCCGTAGCATGCACATATGGGTAAAGTTGTGTAACAAATTTGAAGCATGAAGTGTACCTGGCTTGTGCATCCTTATGAGTGGCGGTCGGGGATGAGCGATGGTCTTTTCCTACCAATCTATCCCCCTAGGAGCATTGTACGTAGTACTTGATTTTTGATGGCTTATAGATTTTTGCAATAAGTATATGAGTTCTTTTGACTAATGTTGAGTCCATGGATCATACGCACTTTTACCTTTCCGCATTTGCTAGCCTCTTCGGTACCGTGCATTGCACTTTCTCACATTGAGAGTTGGAGCAAACTTTGCCGGTGCATCCAAACCCCGTGATATGATACGCTCTTTCACACATAAACCTCCTTATATCTTCCTCAAAACAGCCACCATACCTACCTATTATGGCATTTCCGTAGCCATTCCGAGATATATTGCCATGCAACTTCCATCATCATTATCATGACATACTTTAGTTTGTCATATTGCCATTGCATTATCATGTAGTTGACATCGTATTTGTGGCAAAGCCACCATGCATTATTTTTCATACATGTCACTCTTGATTCATTGCACCATCCCGGTACACCGCCGGAGGCCTTCGTATAGAGTCATATCTTTGTTCTAAATATCGAGTTGTAAGAAAAATAAAAGTGTGATGATCATCATTATTAGAGCATTGCCCTAGTGAAGAAAAGGATGATGGAGACTATTATTCCCCCACAAGTCGGGATGACACTCCGGACTTTACAAAAAAAGAGGCCAAAGAAGCCCAAATAAAAAAAGAGAAAAAAAGAGGCCAAAGAAGCCCACCAAAAAAAATATAATAAAAAAATGAGAGAAAAAGAGAGAAGGGGCAATGTTACTATCCTTTTGCCACACTTGTGCTTCAAAGTAGCACCTTGTTCTTCATGTAGTGAGTCTCATATATTTGTGCTTCAAAGTAGCACCATGTTTTTCATATAGTGAGTCTCATAAATTGTCTTGTTTATACTAGTGGGGAATTTTTCATTATAGAACTTGGCTTGTATATTCCAATGATGGGCTTCCTCAAAGTGCCCTAGGTCTTCGTGAGCAAGCAAGTTGGATGCACACCCACTTAGTTTTCTTTTGTTGAGCATTCATAGCTCTAGTGCATCCGTTGCATGGCAATCCCTACTCCTCATGTTGACATCAATTGATGGGCATCTCCATAGCCCGTTGATTATCCTCGTCAATATGAGACTTTCTCCTTTTTTGTCTTCTCACACAATCCCCATCATCATATTCTATTCCACCCATAGTGCTATATCCATGGCTCGCGCTCATGTATTGCGTGAAGGTTGAAAGAGTTTGAGATTATTTGAGTATGAAACAATTGCTTGGCTTGTCATCGGGGGTATAGAAGTTGGGAACATCTTTGTGTGACAAAAATGAAGCATAGCCTAACCATATGATTTTGTAGGGATGAACTTTCTTTGGCCATGTTATTTTGAGATGACATAATTGCTTGATTAGTATGCTTGAAGTATTATTATTTTTATGTCAATATGAACTTTTATCTTGAATCTTTCGGATCTGAATATTCATGCCATGATTAAGAAGATTTACATTGAAATTATGCCAAAGTATCACTCCGCATCAAAAATTCTTCTTTTTATCATTTACCTACTCGAGAACGAGTAGGAATTAAGCTTGGGGATGCCTGATACGTCTCCAACGTATCTATAATTTTTGATTGCTCCATGCTACTTTATCTACTGTTTTGGACTATATTGGGCTTTATTTTCCACTTTTATATTATTTTTGGGACTAACCTTTTAACCGGAGGCCCAACCCAGAATTGCTGTTTTTTGCCTTTTTCAGTGTTTCAAAGAAACAGAATATCAAACGAAGTCCAAACGGAATGAAACCTTCAGGAACGTGATTTTCTCATCAGATAAGATCCAGGAGACTTGGACCCTCCGTCAAGAAAGCCACAAGGCGGTCACGAGGGTGGAGGGCGCGCCCCCCCTGGGCGTGCCCCCTACCTCGTGGGCCCCTCGGAGCTCCACCGACATACTCCTTCCTCCTATAGATACCTATGTATCCCCGTATGACCAGAGACAGAGCCAAAAACCTAATTCCACCGCCGCAATTTCCTGTATCCACGAGATCCCATCTTGGGGCCTATTTCGGAGCTCCGCCGGAGAGGGCATCCACCATGGAGGGCTTCTACATCATCACCATGGCCCCTCCGATGAAGTGTGAGTAGTTTACTTCAGATCTTCGGGTCCATAGCTAGTAGCTAGATGGCTTCTTCTCTCTTTTTGGATCTCAATACAATGTTCTCCCCCTCTCTTGTGGAGATCTATTCAATGTAATCTTCTTTTTGCGGTGTGTTTGTTGAGACCGATGAATTGTGGGTTTATGATCCAGTATTATCTATGGAAACTATTTGATTCTTCTCTGAATTCTTTTATGTATGATTGAGTTATCTTTGCAAGTCTCTTTGAATTATCTGTTTGGTTTGGCCAACTAGATTGGTAGTTCTTGCAATGGGAGAAGTGCATGGCTTTGGGTTCAATCTTGCGGTGTCCTTACTCAGTGACAGAAAGAGTTGCAAGGCACGTATTGTATTGTTGCCATCGAGGATAACAAGATGGGGTTATTATCATATTGCATGAATTTATCCCTCTACATCATGTCATCTTGCTTAAGGCGTTAGTCTATTTTTACTTAATACTCTAGATGCATGTTGGATAGCGGTCGATGAGTGGAGTAATAGTAGTAGATGCAGAATCGTTTCGATCTACTTGTTTTGGACGTGATGCCTATATACATGATCATTGCCTAGATATACTCATAACTGTGCTCAATTATGTCAATTGCTCAACAGTAATTTGTTCACCCACCGTAGAATACTTATGCTCTCGAGAGAAGCGACTAGTGAAACCTATGCCCCCCGGGTCTATTGTCATCATGTCAATCTATATCACTTTATTTACTTGCTTTGTTTTTACTTTACCTTTACCTTTTTACTTTGCATCTATCTATCAAACATACCAAAAATATTATCTCTATCAGATCTCACTCTCGTAAGTGACCGTGAAGGGATTGACAACCCCTAAGCATTGGTTGCGAGTTGCTATTGTGTTGTGCAGGTACGAGGGACTTGCGCGTGACCTCCTACTGGATTGATACCTTGGTTCTCAAAAACTGAGCGAAATACTAACGCTACTGTGCTACATCATCCTCTCCTCTTCGGGGAAAACCAACACAAGCTCAAGACGTAGCATTGTCGCTCTCTCAGTTGGTCGCTTCCCAGTCTTTTGCTAGCCTTCACCTATACTAAGCAGGAATACTGCTTGTGCATCCAAACTCCATAAACCTCAAAGTTGTTCCATATGAGTCCACCATACCTTCCTATATGCGGTATTTACCTTCCGTCCCAATTAAATTTGTATGTGCCAAACTCCAAACCTTCAAATGAAATGCTGTTTTGTATACTCGAGCAGCTCATGTTTCAACTAGGTCTATTTGTATCTTCCATGCTAGGTGGGTTATTCCCAAGGGAGTGGACTCCGCTCCTCATTCACGAGAATATGGCTGGTAATCGGGATGCCCAGTCCCATGATCAAAAGATCAAAGCAAATCAAAATAATTAAACAAAACTCCCCCAGGGCTGTTGCTAGTTGGAGGCACTCGTTGTTTCGAGCAAGCCATGGATTGATGCTTGTTGGTGGTGGGGGAGTATAAACTTTACCATTCTGTTTGGGAACTGCCTATAATGTATGTAGCATGGAAGATATCGAGATCTCATAGTTGTTGCATTGACAGTGAAAGTATACCACTCAAAATGTTATTCATCTCTATTTTAAAATCGAGCTCTCGCACCTCTACAAATCCTTGTTTCCCTCTGCGAGGGCTTATCTATTTACTTGTATGTTGAGTCATCATCCTCTTATTAAAAAGCACCCGCTGGAGAGCACGCTGTCATTTGCATGCATTACTATTAGTTTATATTGGTTATGACTTGACTGGATCTCTTTTACCATGAATTACAATATTTAGTCAGTCCTTGATCTTTAAGGGTGCGCTGCATTTATGTTTTGTGGTCTCAGAAAGGGCTAGCGAGATACCATCTTGTTATATCATATTATGATTGTTTTGAGAAAGTGTTGTCATCCGAGATTTATTATTATTGCTTGCTAGCTGATTATGCCATTGATATGAGTAAACATGAGACCTAAGTGTTATTGTGAATATGGTTAGTTCATAATCTTTGCTAAAAACTTGAATGCTGGCTTTACATATGTAGAACAACAAGAGCAAATAGAGTTTGTAAAAGTTTTTCTTTATCACTTTCAGTTTATCAACTGAATTGCTTGAGGACAAGCAAAAGTTTAAGCTTGGAGGAGTTGATACGTCTCCAACGTATCTACTTTTGCAAACACTTTTGCCCTTGTTTTGGACTCTAACTTGCATGATTTGAATGAAACTAACCCGGACTAACGCTGTTTTCAGCAGAACTGCCATGGTATTATTTAATGTGCAGAAAACAAAAGTTCTTGGAATGACCTAAAAATCCACGGAGATAACTTTTGGAAAATATAAAAAATACTCACAAAAGAATCAAGGCCAGGGGGCCCACACCCTGTCCACGAGGGTGGGGGGCGCGCCCCCCTGCCTCGTGGCCCCCCTGGAGCTCCACTGACCTCAACTCCAACTCTATATATTTGGTTTCATGGAGAAAAAAATCAGAGAGAAAGTTTCATCACGTTTTACGATACGGAGCCGCCGCCAAGCCCTAATCTCTCTCGGGAGGGCTGATCTAGAGTCCGTTTGGGGCTCCGGAGAGGGGGAGTCGTCACCGTCGTCATCATCAACCATCCTCCATCACCAATTTCATGATGCTCACCGCCGTGCGTGAGTAATTCCATCATAGGCTTGCTGAACGGTGATTGGTTGGATGAGATTTACCATGTAATCAAGTTAGTTTTGTTAGGGTCTGATCCCTAGTATCCACTATGTTCTGAGATTGATGTTGCTATGACTTTGCTATGCTTAATGCTTGTCACTAGGGCCCGAGTGCCATGATTTCAGATCTGAACCTATTATGTTTTCATGAATATATGTGAGTTCTTGATCCTATCTTGCAAGTCTATAGTCACCTATTATGTGGTACGATCCGACAACCCCGAAGTGACAATAATCGGGATACTTCTCGGTGATGACCGTAGTTTGAGAGTTCATGTATTCACTAAGTGCTAGTGCTTTGGTCTGGTACTCTATTAAAAGGAGGCCTTAATATCCCTTAGTTTCCACTAGGACCCCGCTGCCACGGGAGGGTAGGACAAAAGATGTCATGCAAGTTCTTTTCCATAAGCACGCATGACTATATTCGGAATACATGCCTACATTACATTGATGAACTGGAGCTAGTTCTGTGTCACCCTATGTTATATCTATTACATGAGGAATCGCATCCGACATAATTATCCATCACAGATCCAATGCCTACGAGCTTTTCACATATTGTGCTTTGCTTATTTACTTTTCCGTTGCTAATGTTACAATTACTATAAAATTGCTATCGTTACTTTTGCCACTGTTACCATTACTATCATACTACTTTGCTACTAAATACTTTGCTGCAAATACTAAGTTATCCAGGTCTAGTTGAATTGACAACTCAACTGCTAATACTTGATAATGTTCTTTGGCTCCCCTTGTGTCGAATCAATAAATTTGGGTTGAATACTCTACCCTCGAAAACTGTTGCGATCCCCTATACTTGTGGGTTATCACACTCCGATTTTATCTGAAACTTCTCCGGAGCTAAGCGTACACGTTGCCGGCATGTATCCCAAACGCAAGTCTTCAGACAACTGTTTGTGACATCCTGCATATCCCAAATGCTCCATCCTTGCTACTCGTTTTGTGCTTGCATTACCATCGCAATCGATATTCTGGGGTGCAACATATACGATGTGTGTCACATCAGAAACAGTTCATGATTATAGAGCATGTACGATAAGGCGACTGCCACAAACATTTAGTTTTATCGCACCATTTGTGATATTGTCTAACATCACACATGCTTTACAAATGGCAACTGTGTGCATGGTTACACATGTTTCCTATCTGTGAACCGTGTCGGATTATGATGTATATCACACATGTTGTGCTTTACAGACCATGTGCACCGTAATGACATGCAGAGGGTATTTTCACCCTAATTTGATTGTTGTTCTTTAAAATTGTATCGAATTTCAATTTGAAAGTAGGCTATAACTTCATTCACATCCATCAGGTTCAACAACCAATGCATTATTCGGTTCATAGGTACATATGTTCAAGAATTACATAAAAAAGAATTATATAAGCACCAAACAAAGAATGATGAACGAGGGTTGTATACTTGTACCATTAAAGATGGTAAAGAAAGAGGCGAAAATCATTTTGATTGCTGAACAAGATGAAGCAGAATGCCCCTATTGTCCTCTCCTCCATGCAGAAGGCACGCACAACTCTAGTCCAACCCCTTGTGATGGTCAGCCGCCAATCATGTATTTTGAGAGGTAATCTTGAGTAAACTGCTCCGAGAACCACTGCAAAGGAAAAAGATTTAGAATTGTCATCTAACATAACTCATTATGGGCTGTAAAAAGAGGCTACAGAGTTCTTACTTACCATGTTGCAGTTCACTGTTGTCTTGGATAAAGTGTAAACAAATAGTTTAATTGACATCTTTTGACCCATATTACTAACAACCTTTACCAGTTTCCTCACTTGATGTTGGTTCATGAATATCTCTTTGCCCCATATGCAAAAAGGGTCGAAACGCGGATCTTTACCAATGACATATGTACCTAAAAGCACCAAGTTAATATTAGAAGCTAAATAGCAATTGCAAAATGATGTAGTACAACACTCCCTCTGTCCCATTATATAAGATCTTATTACATCTAATATGCTCACATATTGGATGAATTAACATCTTATATTATGGGGCAGATGGAGTTTATTACATTGTTACAAATATCGGTTGATTAACTGCAGTTAACTGCTGCTGTTACAGATATATCCAGCGAAATGTTCGATTTGACGATTAATCCCTTATCAGCACCCGACCTATATGGTACCATCTACCAGTATCCTGGATAGTAGTATATATAAGCAATGGGATGAAACTAACCTCGATGGAAAACAACAGTTGTTCCCAATATTGTCCTGTGTGAGTACTGTTGGGGAACGCGGTAATTTCAAAAAAGTTCCTTCGATCACGCAAGATCTATCTAGGTGATGCATAGCAACGAGAGGGGAGAGTGTTGTCTACGTACCCTCGTAAATCAGAAGCGGAAGCGTTATGAAAACGCGGTTGATGTAGTCATACGTCTTCACGATCCGACCGATCCTAGCACCGAAGGTACGACACCTCCGCGATCTACACACGTTCAGCTCGGTGATGTCCCATGAACTCTAGATCCAGCTGAGGTCGAGGGAGAGTTTAGTCAGCATGACGCCGTGGTGACGGTGATGATGAAGTTACCGGTGCAACGCTTCACCTAAGCACTACGACGATATGACTGAGGTGGAAATCTGTGGAGGGGGCACCACACATGGCTAAACAATCAACTTGTGTGTTCTAGGGTCCCCCTGCCCCCGTATATAAAGGTGCAAGGGGGGAGGCTGACCGGCCCCTGTAGGCGCGCCCCAAGAGGGGAGTCCTACTAGGACTACTAGTCCTAGTAGGATTCCACCAAGAGGGGAAGAGGGGGAAGGAAGGAGAGGGAGAGGGGGAAGGAAAGGCCCCCCCTTCCTTGTCCTATTCGTACTCAAGGGAAGGGGGCACGCGGCCTGACCTTGACGCCCCTCTCTCTCCACTAAGACCCATCGAGGCCCATTAGTTCCCCCGGGGTTTCCGATAACCCTCCGGCACTCTGGTTTTATCCGAAACTTCTCCGGAAAACTTCTGGTGTCCGAATATAGTCGTACAATATATCAATCTTTATGTCTTGACCATTTTGAGACTCCTCGTCATGTCCGTGATCATATCCAAGACTCCGAACAACCTTTGGTACATCATATCACATAAACTCATAATACCAATCGTCATCGAACGTTAAGCGTGCGGACCCTACGGGTTTGAGAACTATGTAGACATGACCGAGACACGTCTCCGGTCAATAACCAATAGCAGAACCTGGATGCTCATATTGGTTCCTACATATTCTACGAAGATCTTTATCGGTGAAACCGCATAACAACGTACGTTGTTCCCTTTGTCATCGGTATGTTAGTTGCTCGAGATTTGATCGTCAGTATGTCAATACCTAGTTCAATCTCGTTACCGACAAGTCTCTTTACTCATTCCGTAATACTTCATCCCGCAACTAACTCATTAGTCACAATGCTTGCAAGGCTTATAATGATGAGTATTACCGAGTGGGCCCAGAGATACCTCTCTGAAACACGGAGTGAAAAATCCTAATCTCGATCTATGCCAACCCAACAAACACCTTCGAAGACACCTATAGAGCACCTTTAAAATCACCCACTTACGTTGTGATGTTTGGTAGCACACAAAATTATCCTCCGGTATTCAGGAGTTGCATAATCTCATAGTCTGAGGAACTTGTATAAGTCATGAAGAAAGCAGTAGCAATGAAACTAACACGATCATAATGCTAAGCTAACAGATGGGTCATGTCCATCACATCATTCTCCTAATGATGTGATCCCGTTCATCAAATGACAACACATGTCTATGGTTAGGAAACATAACCATCTTTTATTAACGACCTAGTCAAGTAGAGGCATACTAGGGACTATATCTTTTGTCTATGTATTCACACATGTACTAAGTTTCCGGTTAATACAATTATAGCATGAATAATAAAGACTTATCATGAATTAAGGAAATAAATAATAACTTTATTATTGCCTCTAGGGCATATTTCCTTCAAGTACATCTAAAGGCATGGTAAGCATAACAGGCTAAACATCAACCAAATATATCCATGGTAGACAACATAATCTCCAAATGATAGCTTAAGTGTGCAGGTTTAAGCATGCTAGTTAAGCAAAACAAGAAGTGGAAAGTTATGTTAACTGCAACAGGCATACCATTTGAAAACAAGCAAATATAGTCATTCAAACTGGTATTGTGCAGGTCTAAAGTACACTAGTTATTGTTAAAAAATGGAAAGACATGTTAACTACAACATCCTTAACAACAACCAAATATCATCATTCATAGTTGTATTGTTGAAACTATCATTGATGAAATTGAACTGCACAGTAAATAGTTGCACATATAGAGCATCATATTGTGAATAACTGAAATAAGCAAGGCATAAGGCCATCTCTAGCCGATCGCCTAAAAGTTAATGGAGTAAAACCCTTAGTGGAGTGTATATACACTACTACAGGATGCTGCTAACGTGACACTACAATCAGAGACCCTTTGACGAAACTGTGTGCAATGCATTAATCGCAAACGGTGGTGTAAAACAACTGTCAAAAAAGGTGTAAAATGTTTGCGATGACGGATGCATCAAACACGGTTCAGATTTTAGTTCCGTGTGTGATGCAGGGCATACGGTTTAGTACAATTAACTGCTTGCGATCAGGAGCAACAAAAGAAACGGGCAGCTAGATGAAGGTGTGTGCAATATACAACATACGGCTCACTAGGATGAATTGTTTGTGATTAGGCAACACAAAAAACGGTCAGCCAGATCAAGGTGTGTGCGATATATGGCATGTGGTTCACTCTGATGAACTGTTTGCGTTGATACAAGAGAACATAAACGGTTCAATATAACAAGATGTGTATGATACGCGGCAAATAGGTCTGTAATCAGAAATGTGTGCGAAGACCAATAATAACACAGACTATTGCTGCTAATAAGATGTGTGTGTTGTGCGATGGGATTGCATACAGAACAACACACACACACACACACACACACACACACACACACACACACACACACATATACATACACACTTATAAGGACATGGTTGCATAACCAAATTAAACATCCACTTACATAGGTGGTTACTACAACCATAGCATTTGCTCACACCAAAGTAAACTATTACATGCATAATTACATAGGTGGCTACTACACACATGACATTTCCACACACCAAAGTAAACTATATATTACATGCATGATTAACTAGCATAAACCATCATCTGATCATCATCTACTTCTTGTGATGCTTGCTCTGCTTGTGGCTTGATCCGGGCTCGTCGATTTGGGTAACGAGGCACTTCCTCATGTCAACGATCCGCCTGTGCATCTCGTAGCATGTGTACATGCTCTTGGCCGTGAACCTGCGGTGTGGTTCATCCAGTTGCTGCATCCAGGCCTTGTGCCAGGATACATGACTTGTTCTCTGGGCATCCTGTTTCATCTTTTCGTAGTAGGGGTCGATGATGGCCGAGGCGAGTTCAACCAAGGAGTCCTTCTTCGTGCTGCCCCAGACCGTGTAGTGCTCACGGATTTCGAAGAGTTCTTGCAGGCCAAGCCCGTAACCCTGAGCGCTTTTACATTGTCGGTGGTTTCCATCATAGCAAACTTGTAGTCAGTGTTGTTGACAAACCTGGCGAAATGGACGCAAGGCTTTGTGGCCATGCAGTAGTGGTAGATGAGGACATGAGGGCGCACGCACGACTGGGCGGCGACAACCTTCTGATCTTTGCCAGGAAGACCGGCGGTGTACTGGAGGTCGATGCCGACCACCTTGTACTTGTCTCCAGCAAGCAATTGCTCGACGGTGTTGATGTAGTCGTCCACCACGGCTGGGTCGATGCTGTACACCACCGAGAGATCTGTCTCTGATACGTCTCCAATGTATCTATAATTTTTGATTGTTCCATGCTATTATATTACCCGTTTTGGATGTTTATGGGTCGACCGCTTTACTTTACCCGAATTACTGTTTTTTCGCCTATTTCAGTGTTTCGAAGAAAAGGAATATCAAATGGAGTCCAAACAGAATGAAACCTTCGGGAGTGATCTTTTTGGAACAAACGCAATCCAGGAGACTTGGAGTGGACGTCAAGTAACCGAGGCGGCCACGAGGGTTCCCGGTGCGCCCTAGGGGGGCAGGCGCACCCCCACCCTCGTGCCTCCCCTGACCTACCTCATTCGCCTATATATATCCACGTACCCTGAAAACATCCAGGAGCACCACGAAAAACTATTTCCACCGCCGCAACCTTCTGTATCCGCAAGATCCCATCTTGGAGCCTTCGCCGGCGCTCCGCCGAAGGGGGAATCGACCATGGAGGTCCTCTGCATCATCTCCAAGGCCTCTTCGATGAGTTGTGAGTAGTTTACCACAGACCTTCAGGTCCATAGTTATTAGCTAGATGGCTTCTTCTCTCTCTTTGAATCTCAATACAAAGTTCTCCTCGATCTTCTTGGATATCTATTCGATATAACTCTTTTTGCAGTGTGTGGGGGAGTCCTGGTTTAGGGGGTCCTTGGACATCCAGACTATATGCTTATGCCGGACTGTTGGACTATGAAGATACAAGATTGAAGACTTCTTCCCGTGTCCGGGTGGGACTCTCCTTTGCGTGGAAGGCAAGCTTGACAATTTGGATATGTAGATTTCCTTCTCTGTAACCGACTCTGTGTAACCCTAGCCCCCTCCGGTGTCTATATAAACCGGAGGGTTTAGTCCGTAGGACAACAACAATCATAATTACAGGCTAGCTTCTAGGGTTAGCCTCTACTATCTCATGGTAGATCAACTCTTGTAATACTCATATCATCAAGATCAATCAAGCAGGAAGTAGGGTATTACCTCCATAGAGAGGGCCCGAACCTGGGTAAACATTGTGTCCCCCGCCTCCTGTTACCATTAGCCTTAGACGCACAATTCGGGACCCCCTACCCGAGATCCATCGGTTTTGACACCGACATTGGTGCTTTCATTGAGAGTTCCACTGTGTCGTCACCATAAGGCTTGATGGCTCTTGCAATTGTCTACAACGATGCGATCTAGGGTGAGGTTTTCCTCCCCGGACAGATCTTCGTATTCGGCGGCTTCGCACTGTGGGCCAACTCACTTGGCCGTCTGGAGTAGATCGATAGCTACGCCCCTGGGCATCAGGTCAGGTTTGGAAGCCTGAATTATACTGCCAACATCCGCGGAGACTTGATCTTCGATGGATTCGAGCCCATGACAGGTACACCATGTAGTCGTAATGAGCATGACCTAGATCTGCCATCGGACGCTGCTTAGGAGCTCACACCTGCAGCTACCCCAGCTTTAAATCCGGAGCAGATCGCGCCATCCAAGGATGGTAGGATGGACCCCACCATGAAGGCCACACACTTTGCGGCGATAGAGCCGAACACAGATTTCACTTCCAAGGAGGTCTGTGTCATCGGACCCTCGGACTCGTCTCCAGCCGGCTCCGAACCACGTGCATCCGTGCCCGTCAGATCTAACCGGGCACCGATCATGGAGTTTAGCTCCGCGGATATCTTTCAGCACTCGCCCTTGGGCGACGTGCTAAACTCATTAAAATCTCTCTCCCTGTCAGGAGACTCTTGGCCGGACTATGTCCGGCTTGAGTGGGAAGCGGACGGCGAAGGAATTTGTTGCCCACCCACCACCCACTTAATAGCCACTGTCGATGACTTAACCGACATGCTTGATTTCGACTCCGAAGACATCGACGGTATGGACGACGATGCCGGAGAAGAACAGGAACCACCGCCCACAGGGCGCTGGACAACCACCTCATCATATGACATATATATGGTGGACACACCCAAAGAAAACGATGGCGAGGATGCAATGGAGGGTGACCTTCTCAAGAAGCAACCCAAGCGCCAATGTCAGCAGCGCCGCTCTCAACCCCGCCATAGCAAAAATAGAGATACCGGCATAAGAGACAATAGCACTCCGGATGATGCCAAAGACGAAAACAATCCTGCCCAGCCAAGCTTCGAGCAGGCCGGGCGGGATATTGGGCAAGCTAGCCCTGATGAACAGACAATGGATGGAGACTCGTAGGATGACAATTACATGCCCCTCTCCGAAGACGAGGTGAGCCTCGGCGATGAACAATTTATCGTGCCTGAGGATCCCGCCGAGCAGGAGCGCTTCAACCGCTGGCTTATAGCCACTTCAAAGAGCCAGAAGAAAAAAAAGCAGCACCTTCAAGCTGATCAAGATCTGCTTACTGACAGATGGACTGAGGTCCTGGCAGCCGAGAAATACAGAGTCGAGCGCCCAACCAAAAGTTACCCGAGGCACAGGTTGTTACCTCAATTCGAGGATGAGGAGCCTATACTACCAGCACAGGATGCGGCTGACCGGCCACCTCGTGGCCGAGACAAAGCGGTGTATCAGCCCGAACACCAGCCCGCACCCCATCGCAAAACAAATAAAAACACGAAGGCCCGGGGCTACACACATGACCTGCAAGATGAATTGGAAAACAAAGCAGGACAGTCAAGATCGATCTACGGATCACGGGGGCGCCCCCCAACGTGTGACGATGACCGCCACGCCAGATATACTAAATACAAATCTGGTCGGGCCGAATACAGCAGACCAGACTCATCTGAACTGCGTCGTGATGTAGCCTCGCATAGAGGTGCCACACACCCCCTATGCTTCACTGATGAAGTAATGGAGCATGAATTCCCAGAAGGGTTCAAACCCGTGAACATCGAACCATATGATGGGACAACAGACCCCGTGGTATGGATCAAAGATTTCCTTCTCCAAATTCACATGGCCCGCGACGATGATCTACATGTCATCAAGTACCTCCCACTAAAACTCAAGGGACCGACTCGGCATTGGCTGAATAGTCTGCCGGCAAACTCCATTGGCAGTTGGGAGAACCCGGAAGACACATTCCTGGACAACTTCCAGGGCACCTATGTGCGACCACTAGATGCTGATGACTTAACTCACATAACCCAACAGCCCGGAGGGTCAGCAAGGAAATTCCGGACTAGGTTCTTAACTAAAAAGAACCAAATTGTCGACTGTCCGGATGCCAAAGCCCTAGCGACCTTTAAGCACAACATCCGTGACGAGTGGCTTGCCCGACACCTCGGCCAAGAGAAGCCGAAGTCCATGGCAGCCCTCATGACACTCATGACCCGCTTTTGTGCGGGCGAGGATAGCTGGTTGGCTCGTAGCAACGGCACATCAAGAAATCCTGGCACCTCAGACGCTAGAGATAGCAATGGCAAGCCCCGGCACAACAGACACAAGCGTAGCAATAATGGCGATAACACCGAAGACACGGCCGTCAATGCCGGGTTCAGTGGCTCCAAGTCCGGTCAGCGGAAAAAGCCATTTAAAAGAAACAATCCGGGCCCGTCCAGTTTGGACCTCATACTCGATCGCTCATGTCAAATCCACGGCACCCCCGATAAACCAGCCAACCACACCAACAGAGAATGTTGGGTATTTAAATAGGCCGGCAAGTTGAATGCCGAAAACATGGAAAAGGGGCCGCATAACGACGAGGAGCCCCAATCACCGAACACGGGAGGACAGAAGAAATTTACTCCCCAAGTAAAAATGGTGAATATGATATACGCCACCCATATTCCCAAGCGGGAGCGGAAGCGTGGACTAAGGGACGTCTATGCGATGGAGCCAGTCGCCCCAAAATTCAACCCATGGTCTTCCTGTCCGATCACCTTTGATCGCAGGGACCATCCGACCAGTATCCGCCATGGCGGCTGATACGTCTCCAACGTATCTATAATTTTTTATTGTTCCATGCTATTATATTACCCGTTTTGGATGTTTATGGGCTTTACTTTACACTTTTATATCATTTTTGGGACTAACCTACTAACTGGAGGCCCAGCTCGAATTGCTATTTTTTTGCCTATTTCAGTATTTCGAAAAAAAGGAATATCAAACGGAGTCCAAATGGAATGAAACCTTCGGGAGCGATCTTTTTGGAACAAATGTGATCCACAGGACTTGGAGTGTAAGTCAAGAAACGAAGGAGGCATCCACGAGGGTGCCCGGCGTGCCCCCTACAGGTGGGCGTGCCCCCACCCTTGTGGGCCCCTCAGGCGTCCACCGACCTACTTCTTCCTCCTACATATACCGATGTACCCCGAAAACATCAGAAGCGACCATGAAAACCTAATTCCACCGCCGTAACCTTCTGTATCCGCTAGATCCCATCTTGGAGCCTTCGCTGGCGCTTCGCCGGAGGGGGAATCAATCACGGAGGGCCTCTACATCATCTCCAAGGCCTCTCCGATGAGTTGTGAGTAGTTTACCATAGACCTTCGGGTCCAGAGTTATTAGCTAGATGGCCTCTTCTCTCTCTTTGAATCTCAATACAAAGTTCTCCTCGATCTTCTTGGAGATCTATTCGATGTAAGTCTTTTTGCGGTGTGTTTGTCGAGATCCGATGAATTGTGGGTTTATGATCAAGTTTATCAATGAGAAATATTTGAATCTTCTCTGAATTCTTTTATGTGTGATTAAGTTATCTTTGCAAGTCTCTTCGAATTATCAGTTTGGTTTGGCCTACTAGATTGATCTTTCTTGCAACGGGAGAAGTGTTTAGCTTTGGGTTCAATCTTGCGGTGTCCTTTCCCAGTGACAACAGGGGCAGCAAGACACGTATTGTATTGTTGCCGTCGAGGATAAAAAGATGGGGTTTATATCATATTGCATGAGTTTATCCCTCTACATCATGTGTGGAGTAATTGTAGTAGATGCAGGCAGGAGTCGGTCTACTTGTCACGAACGTGATGCCTATATACATGATCATGCCTAGATAATCTCATAATTATTCGCTTTTCTATCAATTGCTCGACAGTAATTTGTTCACCCACCGTAATACTTATGCTATCTTGAGAGAAGCCATTAGTGAAACCTATGGCCCCCGGGTCTATCTCTTATCATATAAGCTTTCAATCTACTTTTATTTGCATCTTTACTTTTCCAATCTATAACATAAAATACCAAAAATATATTTATCTTATCATACTATCTCTATCAGATCTCACTTTCGCAAGTGGCCGTGAAGGGATTGACAACCCCTTTATTGCGTTGGTTGCGAGTTCTTGTTTGTTTGTGTAGGTGCGTGGGACTTCTGAGGAGCCTCATACTGGATTGATACCTTGGTTCTCAAAAACTGAGGGAAATACTTACGCTACTATTGCTGCATCACCCTTTCCTCTTCAAGGAAAACCAACGCAAGCTGAAGACGTAGCAAGAAGGATTTCTGGCACTGATGCCGGGGAGGTCTTCGCTCAAGTTAAGACATACCAAGTACCCATCACAAACTCATCTCCCTCGCATTTACATTATTTGCCATTTGCCTCTCATTTTCCTCTCCCCCACTTCACCATTGCCGTTTTATTCGCCCTCTCTTTCCAAATCTCCTCTCTCTTTCGCTTGCCTTTTTGTTTGCTTGTGTGTTGGATTACTTGTCATGATGGCGCAAGATAATACCAAATTGTGTGACTTTTCCAATACCAATAATAATGATTTCCTTAGTACTCCGATTGCTCCTCTTAATGATGTTGAGTCTTATGAAATCAATGCTGCTTTGCTGAATCTTGTTATGAAAGATCAATTCTCCGGCCTTCCTAGTGAAGATGCCGCTACCCATCTAAACAACTTTGTTGATTTGTGTGAGATGCAAAAGAAGAAAGATACATATAATGATATTGTTAAAATGAATTTATTTCCATTTTCACTTAGAGATCGTGCTAAAGTTTGGTTTTCTTCTTTGCCTAAGAATAGTATTGATTCATGGAATAAGTGCAAAGATGATTTTATCTCTAAGTATTTTCCTCCCGCTAAGATCATCTCTCTTAGGAACGATATTATGAATTTTAAACAACTTGATCATGAGCATGTTGCCCAATCTTGGGAGAGAATGAAATTGATGATTCACAATTTCCCTACTCATGGTTTGAATTTATGGACGATCATACGAAAATTTTATGCCGGATTGAATTTTGCTTCTAGAAATCTTTTAGATTCGGCTGTGGGAGGCACTTTTATGGAAATCACCTTAGGAGTAGCTACTAAACTCCTTGATAACATTATGGCTAATTATTCTCAATGGCACACCGAAAGATCTACTAGTAAAAAAGTGCATGATATACAAGAAATTAATGTTTTGAGTGGAAAGATGGATGAACTTATGAAATTGTTTGCTACTAAGAGTGCTCCTATTTATCCCAATGATATGTCTTCGTCTACTTTGATTGAGAATAATAATGAGTCTATGGATGTGAATTTTGTTGGTAGGAATAATTTTCGTAACAATGCTTATAGAGGAAACTTTAATCCTAAACCATTCCCTAGTAATTCCTCTAATAATTATAGAAATTCGTACAATAATTCTTATGGTAATTTTAATAAGATATCCTCTGATTTTGAGAATAGTGTTAAAGAATTTATGAGCTCTCAAAAGAATTTTAATGCTTTGCTTGAAAAAAATTTGCTTAAAGTTGATGATTTGGCTAGGAACGTTGATAGACTTTCGCTTGATGTTGATTCTTTGAAACTTAGATCTACTCCTCCTAAGCATGATATCAATGAGTCTCTCAAAGCTATGAGAATTTCCATTGATGAGTGCAAAGAAAGAACCGCTAGATTGCGTGCTAAGAAAGATTGCTTTGTAAGAGCGTGTTCTTCTAGTTTCCATGAAAATAATGATGAAGATCTAAAAGTTATTGATGAGTCCCCTATTAAATCTTTGTTTTGCAATATGAATCTTAATAATGATGGGACTGGAGATGAGTCAACTTTAGTTAAAAGGCGTCCCAATGATTCGGAGTTTTTAGATCTTGATGCTAAATTTGGTAAAAGTGGGATTGGAGAGGTCAAGACTTTAAATAGCATTGAACCCACCATCTTGGATTTCAAGGAGTTTAATTATGAAAATTGTTCTTTAATAGATTATATTTCCTTGTTGCAACCCGTGTTGAATTCTCCTCATGCTTATAGTCAAAATAAAGCTTTTACCAAACATATTGTTGATGCCTTGATGCAATCTTATGATGAAAAACTTAATTTGGAAGTTTCTATACCTAGAAAACTTAATGATGAGTGGGAACCTACTATAAAGATTAAAATTAAAGATCATGAGTGCTATGCTTTATGTGATTTGGGTGCTAGTGTTTTCACGATTCCAAAAACTTTATGTGATATTCTAGGTTTCCATGATCTTGATGATTGCTCTTTAAATTTGCACCTTGCGGATTCCACCATTAAAAAGCCAATAGGAAGGATCAATTATGTTCTTATTGTTGCAAATAGGAATTTGGTGCCCATAGATTTTATCGTTCTTGATATAGATTGCAATCTTTCATGTCCTATTATTCTTCGTAGACCTTTCCTTAGAATGATTGGTGCAATTATTGATATGAAGGAAGGGAATATTAGATTCCAATTTCCATTAAGGAAAGGCATGGAGCACTTTCCAAGAAAGAAAGTTAAACTACCTTATCAATCTATCATGCGAGCTACTTATGAATTAGATGCCGAAGATGGCACTACTTAGATCTATCCTTGCTTTTATGCCTAGCTAGGGGCGTTAAACGATAGTGCTAGTTGGGAGGCAACCCAATTTTATTTTTTTGTTTTTGCTTCTGTTTAGTAATAAATTTTTCATCTAGCTTCTGTTTAGATGTGTTTTCATGTTTTAATTAGTGTTTGTGCCAAGTAGAACCTATATAATAACCTACGATGATAGTTAATTTGATTCTGCTGAAAAACAGAAACTTTTGCACGCATGAAAATAATTTTAGTAATTCACAGAAACGTGCTTTTGCGTTGATTTTTTTGATGTAGATCAATAGACAAATTTCCCAGGACTTCCTATTTTTGTAGGATTTTTAGAGTTCCAGAAGTATTCGAGAGTTACAGATTGCTACAGACTGTTCTGTTTTTGACAGATTCTGTTTTTCGTGTGTTGTTTGCTTATTTTGATGCATCTATGACTAGTATGTAGGGGTATGAACCATAGAGAAGTTGGAATAAAGTAGGTTTAAAACCAATATAAATAAAGAATGTGTTCATTACAGTACCTTATGTGGTGGTTTTTCATTCTTGCACTAACGGAGCTTATGAGATTTCCTGTTGTGTTCTGTGTTATGAAGTTTTCAAGTTTTGGAAGCCACTAGTGAAACCTATGGCCCCCAGGTCTATCTCTTATCATATAAGCTTTCAATCTACTTTTATTTGCATCTTTACTTTTCCAATCTATATCATAAAATACCAAAAATATATTTATCTTATCATACTATCCCTATCAGATCTCACTTTCGCAAGTGGCCGTGAAGGGATTGACAACCCCTTTATTGCGTTGGTTGCGAGTTCTTGTTTGTTTGTGTAGGTGCGTGGGACTTCTGAGGAGCCTCCTACTGGATTGATACCTTGGTTCTCAAAAACTAAGGGAAATACTTATGCTACTATTGCTACGTCACCCTTTCCTCTTCAAGGAAAAGCAACACAAGCTCAAGATGTAGCAGCGTCTCAGCCGCACTGGTCCTTGACCCTATCATTAACGAATTCCACCTTAGATGAGTCCTCATGGACGGTGGCAGCAGCCTGAACCTGCTCTATCAGGATACAGTGCGCAAAATGGGTATCGACCCCTCAAGGATCAAACCCACCAAAACCACCTTCAAAGGTGTCATACCAGGTGTAGAGGCCTGTTGCACGGGCTCAATCACACTGGAAGTAGTCTTCGGATCTCCGGACAACTTCCGAAGCGAGGAGTTAATCTTCGATATCGTCCCCTTCCGCAGTTGCTATCATGCACTGCTCAGACGAACCGCATTCGCTAGATTCAATTTGGTGCCGCACTATGCCTACCTCAAGCTCAAGATGCCCGGACCTCGCGGGGTTATAACAGTCAATGGAAACACAGAGCGCTCTCTCCGTACGGAGGAGCACACTGCGGCCCTTGCAGTAGAAGTATAGAGCAGCCTCCTTAGGCATACCTCCATTTCGGCAATAAAGCCCTCGGACACTGTCAAGCGACTCCGAAGTACTCTGCAACAGGATCATCCGGCCTGTCCAGAGCTCGCCTAGCAATTCGGCCTCCGTCCTATTCCCAGTCAAGCAGTGAAATTTATGCCGCACGTACATAATTACGCACTTAAAATACCATGGGCATCGACGGAGGCACAACTAGAATGCGGTCCACAATGCGGCTCAACCGTCCCAGGATCCGTATACCTTCACCCTTATCTTTCTTTCAGGTCCCTATCTTCTTGAGGCTCTTTCGATAACCTGATTATCAGACCCATCACGGGACGGAAACACTAAGGAGGCAAGGAGCTTTGACGTACAAGGGAATCCCCAGGTGGTCTCTGATAACGATTGCTATACCTTTTTTACATACCCACACGCAGCTCGCTCTTGGTTAGGACATGTCAAATAGTCCCATCTTGCTTATCGCACTACTTGTATACATACGCCTTGACGTATCATTCAAATAATGATGGAAAATAATGTACAGCGTTAGCTTATTACTACATTTCTTTTCTTTTTCCTTGATTGTTTATTTATTACAAATCGCACCTGTACGTTCTGCTACGTTCAGTTCTCCACGGGCTTCAGTGTACCCCATAACACGGCAAGAAAGTCCGAACACTTTCGACAGTGTGGCACCCCGAACTCATAGCATTATATGCATCAGCTCCGAATCATGTCTTTGGTCAATAGTTGGGTTGCCCGGTTCCTATGCTTGCTGCCCTACGTTCCGCTATATCGGCTAGGGTAGTAAAGGGAGAACTACTGCGATTATGTCCCGGTTGTTCCGGACGAGCACCTCAGTAGAGAAAGCCGAAAATTGACTGTCATGATGCGGCGAGAGCTGGTCATTGTTCGAGAGGTTTCAAATCCTTAAAGATTTTTTCCGCTTCATGCAAGGAATTGGTCTTTGTCCGATTTAGGCGTGTATAGCGCTCCAAGTTTGGCCTTCCAAATACCAGGGGCTACACCAAAATTTAAAATTATAGAACTCTTATGGCTAAGTGCGGGTGATAAAGCTGTATAGTCCGATTGCCTTATTCGTTGCGCTAAACACCTCCTTAAAGGACCAAAAATTTGGATAAAGAGTGTTTTAGATTTATCCCGAACACCTCTGTACTAGTTACATGGGGGCAGAAGCCGACGACTGGCCAACTCTTAGATTTTGTAAGCGGCCGCACATGAGGTAAAATTTGAAATCAACAAGCGTTATATTGCGCAAACGAACTTGTTTCATATTACAGGATAAAATGAGTGCATGCACTCAAAGATTACATCCTTAGCACATTGCTCCGCCACAAGGCGGGAGCCCTTTAGGACACTGTCATAATAATTTTCGGGCCGGCGGTGCTCCTTGCTCTTCAGTGGCCCCTTGGTCATCAGCTTTTCAGCATCCATCTTCGCCCAGTGCACTTTTGCGCGGGCGATGGCCATTCGCGCACCTTCAATGCAAACCGACGACTTTATGACTTCAAGTCGTGGGCAAGCACTCACAAGCCGCTTCATGAGACCGAAGTAGCTGTTGGGCATAGGCTCGGTAGGCCACAGCCGGACTATGAGGTCCTTCATGGCCAGTTCGGCTGCCTTGTGCAGCTCGACCAGTTGCTTCAGCTGGTCGCTCAAGGGCATTGGACGTTGTGTCCCAAGATATTGGGACCAGAACAACTTCTCCGTTGAACTCCATTCTTCGGCTCGGTAGAATTCCGCGGCATCTGATATGCTGCGCGGCAGATCCATGAACGCTCCTGGAGAACTCCAAATTCGGGTAAGTAAAAGGAAAGTCTCCTTCACATGCTTGCTTTGCATAACAAATGCCTTACCCACTGCAATCTTCTTGGCCGACTGAATCTCCTGGAGGGCCTTCTGGGCTTCGGCTTTGGCGTCTTGCACGCTCTGGAGGGCCTTAACAAGCTCAGACTCTTGACTCTTAGAGTCACGCTCCAAGGACTCGTATTTTTGGACGAAATCCTGGAGCTCTTGCTGGAACTCATTGACCCGGGCCTCTTGCTTCTCGCGCTCGGCGCGCTCCTTGGCCGCTTTGTCTTCGGCCTCGGCCAGCGCCTTTTTAAGGGCTTCTACCTCGGTCGTGGCCACTACCAAAATTCATGGCGCTTCTATCAACAGAAACCATTTTTCCTTTACAAATATACAGACGGGGTATTGCGTACCTTGACTTTCCTCAAGCCGCCTCTTCACGAGGCCAAGCTCTCCCTCGGTCCGCTCCAGGTCCCACTTCAGTCCGGAGACCTCCGCAGTACAAGTGGCAACGGCCAGCAGCGACGCCTGCTTATTCACATAGACATCTTCTGTTAGACTCCTGCGAACATTATTTGATCCTCTGTTCGGCCTTTCTTTCTGAACACCAAACAAAGCATCAGGGGCTACTGTCTATACTGTGGTATTCTCTTACAATTTTATTACTTACCTCAAAGCCTGTTAGGAGGCTAGTGCAGGCTTCCGTCAATCCGCTTTTGGCAGACCGGACCTTCTCAATCACCATACTCATAAGAGTACGGTGTTCTTCATCAACGGAATCGCCGCGAAGCGCTTCCAGTAAGTTGTCCGATGCCTCTGGATGGACAGAGGTCATCGGTACAGGCAGCTCGCCGCCCTTAGAGAGAGGCTGCCTACCTGAATTCAAAACCACTTGGGTTTCCGGAGCCGTATTCAGCTGGGTGCCAAACTTGCTGCGGCCCCCATTATTGGAGTCAATGGGGTCTTCCTCCCCATGTGCCCGACGACTGGGATTTCGCCTGGGGGCGTCTACAGAACTGTCTCCCCTTGGCCCGGTATCCTTTGATACAACACCTCGGTGTCATCCACGGGCCTGGGGGAGGAGGCTGTCGGGAGTGAATCGCTGTTCATCACCGACGGGCCCAGAGACCCCTCCGAAGAGGAGGATACATTGATGCTGGATTTGGCCGGACTGCAAGTGCACATCTGGCATGATAAGAAGAAATAAAACAAACATATCGGAAATACTATTGTGTTCGGATACTTACGACTTAGCCAGGGGCTTGTCCCTGAGCTCCCACTCCTCGCCGCTGTTGGTGGTGGTGGTGGAATGGTCCGGGAGGAGGGTTTTCCCCTTCTTGTACACCTTGGCCTCCCCATGCGGGGCGACCTTCCTCTTCTTCCTCCCCCCAGTGGGGGGGGGGGGAGGGATTTCCTCTTCCTCCTGCTCGTCTTCGGAGGAGGGGGGTGTCTCGACGTTGTCGGACGTCACGTCCGATGTGATCATGCGGCGGAAACCTTCTCTGGTCCCCGCAGCCTCTTCTTGGCCTTCTTCTCCGACACATCATAGGGCGCCGGAAACAGCATCTTCGTTAGAAGAGGCGATTTTGGATCTTCAGGTAGCGGAGCTGGACAGTCAATCTGCCCAGCTATCGCTACCCAGGCCTGTAAAATCGGCATGGAGGTTTAGATACCTCCCGCGGATGTGCTGGTAAAGGGCATATCTTGCAAAGTATGAAAACTTACCGAATTGGCTGGGCGCTTTGCGCTGAGTCTGCGATCTTCGGTTATGGGCGATGGTACCTCGGTGGCCTTGAAGAGCACCTTCCAAACGTCTTTGTGCATCATGCCGAAGAGCTCTTGTAGTGTCTGGTGTTCGGCCGGGTCGAACTCCCACAGATTGCAAACCCATCTCTGACACAGAAGGATCCGAAGGAGGAGCATAACATGGACTATGTTGACAAGCTTGATTTTCTTGCTTATCATATTTCGGATGCAGGTCTGAAGTCCGGTCAGCTCTTCTGCTGCGCCCCAGGCTAATCCCTTCTCTTTCCAGGAGGTGAGCCGCATGGGGATGCCGGATCGAAATTCGGGGGTCACCACCCAGTTGGTGTCGCGCGGCTCGGTGATGTAGAACCACCCCGATCGCCACCCCTTCATGGTCTCCACAAAGGAGCCTTCAGGCCAGGTGACATTGGGCATCTTGCCCATCATGGCGCCCCCGCACTCCGCTTGTTGGCCGCTGAGGGAGTCCCGGACTAGGGGGTGTCCGGATAGCCGGACTATCATCATCGGCCGGACTCCAAGACTATGAAGATAGAAGATTGAAGACTTCGTCCCGTGTCCGGAGGGGACTTTCCTTGGCGTGGAAGGCAAGCTTGGTGATACGGATATGTGGATCTCCTACCATTGTAACCGACTCTGTATAACCCTAGCCCTCTCCGGTGTCTATATAAACCGGATGGCTCTAGTCCATAGGACGAACAACAATCATACCATAGGCTAGCTTCTAGGGTTTAGCCTCCTTGATCTCGTGGTAGATCTACTCTTGTAACACACATCATCAATATTAATCAAGCAGGACGTAGGGTTTTACCTCCATCAAGAGGGCCCGAACCTGGGTAAAACATCGCGTCCCTCGTCTCCTGTTACCATCCGCCTAGACGCACAGTTCGGGACCCCCTACCCGAGATCCGCCGGTTTTGACACCGACATTGGTGCTTTCATTGAGAGTTCCTCTGTGTCGTCGCCGATAGGCTCGATGACTTCTTCGATCGTCATCAACGACGCAGTCCGGGGTGAGACCTTCCTCCCCGGACAGATCTTTGTATGCGGCGGCTTTGCATTGCGGGCCAATTCGCTTGGCCACTAGAGCAGATCGAAAGCTACGCCCCTGGCCGTCAGGTCAGATTCGGAAGTTTGAACTTCACGGCCGACATCCGTGGGGATTTGATCTTTGATGGATTCGAGCCACAGCCGAGTGTGCCGCACTGTCACGACGGGCATGATTTAACTCTGCCGCCGGACAGTACCCTGGAGGCCGCACTTGAGCCCGCTCTGACCTTCAATTCAGAGCCGGCTACGCAGATCGAGGACGGGTGGCTAGACGCCGCCTCGGGGGCTGCAACCTCTACGGCGATAGAGCCGAACACTGACCTTGTCCCTCACATAGCTCATGACTCCGAGGCACCGGACTCCTTGCCAGACTCCGAACCTCCCGCGCCTTCACCCATCGAATCCGGTTGGGCGTCGATCATCGAGTTTACTGCCTCGGACATCTTTCAACACTCACCTTTCGGCGACATCTTGAGTTCGCTAAAGTGTCTCTCGTTATCAGGAGAGCCCTGGCCGGATTGCGGCCAGGACGGTTGGGATGCGGATGACGAAGAAATTCAAAGCCCACCCACCACCCAATTAATAGCCACTGTCGACGATCTAACCGACATGCTAAACTATGACTCCGAAGACATCGACGGTATGGACGACGATGCCGGAGGCGACCAAGAACCAGCGCCTACCGGGCACGGGAAAGCCACCCCAACTCATGACGTATACATGGTGGATACACCAAAAGGAAGCGATAATGAGGAAAAACGGGACGTGGCGAAGGATAACTCCCCCCAACAAACAAACAAAACGGTGACGCAAGCGCCGCCTGAGGACCGGCCTCGATAAAAACGGCACCCATACGGACCCGGCCTTAGAGCAGGGCAAAGCAGCGGACGACGCACATGCCACCAAGCAGCCATCCGAACATGATGAACTGGACAGGCAACCCATCCCTGGTGAAGATGATCTCACATCACCAGAGCATACGAATCTTCATAAAAGGCTCATCGCCATGGCAAGAAGTTTGAAGAAGCAAAAGCGGAAGCTCAAAACAGCAGATGACGCACTCAGAATGAGATGGAGCAAAGTACTCAACAGCGCAGATAAACATGGCGCTAGTCACCAGACAAAGAGCTACCCGAAGCGCAAGCTGTTGCCCAAATTTGACGAGGAGGCCTTAGAGCCCCCGTAGTCAAAAAAGAAAGAAGCCGCCTGGCCGGATAGACGACCAGATGACAGGCCAAGAGCAACAAGGGGCGCCGCACACAAACCGGCACACGATCATCATAAAGATCCTTGGAAAAAGGACGACCCAGTCAGATCTATTTATGGGCCAAAAAAGAAGACTCCAGGAAGCAACACAACCCGCAGAGCATTTGAAGACAACGACACACCCAAATACAGGGGTGCCGCACACCCACTATGTTTCACCGACGAGGTACTGGATCATGGATTTCCAGCGGGATTCAAACCCGTAAACATAGAGGCATATGATGGAACGACAGACCCCGGAGTCTGGATTGAGGATTATATCCTACACATACATATGGCCAGAGGAGACGATCTCCATGCCATAAAATACCTACCCCTCAAGCTCAAAGGGCCAGCTCGGCATTGGCTTAAAAGCCTCCCAGAAAATACCATTGGAAGTTGGGAAGAGCTTGAAGATGCGTTTCGAGCAAATTTTCAAGGGACTTATGTCCGCCCTCCGGATGCAGACGATTTAAGTCACATAACTCAACAGCCCGGAGAGTCAGCATGCAAATTCAGGAACAGGTTCCTCACTAAAAAGAACCAAATTGTCGACTGTCCAGACGCTGAAGCCTTAGCAGCCTTTAAACACAACGTCCGAGACGAATGGCTCGCCACACACCTCGGCCAGGAAAAACCAAGAACAATGGCCACACTAACAAGCCTCATGACCCGCTTTTGCGCGGGGGAAGACAGCTGGCTGGCTAGATGCAGCACCAGCGACCCGAGTACATCCGAAGTCAGGGATGGAAATGGGAAATCTCGACGCAGAAAGGATCAGCGCCGGAATAAGGAAAATGGCCCAAACAGTACGGCGGTCAACGCCGGATTCAAAAACTCTCGGCCGAACAACAAAACGCTGTCCCTCAAGGACAACAGTGACGAGCTATCCAACCTAAACAAGATTCTAGACAGACTATGTCAAATACATGGTACCTTTGGAAAGCCTGCAAACCATACCCACAGAGATTGTTGGGTCTTCAAGCAGTCCGACAGACTTAACGCCGAACATAAGGGGCTCGATACACCAAGCGAAAGTGACGAACCCCATAAGCAGCACTCCGGAAAATAGAAGACTTTCCCACTAGAAGTCAAAACAGTGAACTCACTTCATGTGATAACACGACAACAAAGCGCGGCTCCTGCCATGTCAGGACACTATCCGCAGAATGGGGATAGACCCTACCAACATTCGCCATAACAGCACTCCCTTGAAAGGAGCGACGCCAGGCCTTTAAGCCAATTATATGGGCTCTGTACCACTAGAGGTTGTGTTCGGTTCATCCGACAACCGCCGTCGCGAAAGGCTCACTCTTCGTCGCGCCCCATTACATAGTTGCCATCAAGCACTACTGGGACGCAAAGCTTTCGCCCGCTTTAACGCCATACCACACTACACGGCTCCTATACTTACAATGCCCGGTTAACGCGGCATAATCTCATTAAAGAGTAACTACGAGTGTTCCTCGACCACGGAGAACGTGGGGCTGCCTTGACAGCCACTCCGACCTTGCAGGTCAAGGCCCCTAAACACAGGCCATTCAAACCCCGGACACGGTTAGGCGAGTCCGGCATAAATAAACAAAGGCTTCCCAGCCGCATACCCCCTTTATAAGGGGCCGCGCGTTTCAACAATGAGAGCCAATAAAGCTCAACTTTCTTTATCTACCAAATTATACTCTATTTTAACACAACTTTTGCACGATATTTCTTAGAAACTAAGTCCTTCTCTTTTATAGATGAAGCACATGCTACACCCGTCCAGGACACAGCACAACGGAGACACAGGCGCAGACGTGCAGCAGGGACCCATTGTAAGGATTCTTTTCAGATTAAGACCCTGCGTAAACCTTTCTTACTGTCTCTTGTTGATACACATCCCCCGTTTTCCTACCATAGCCGAGGAGGAGGCTGGCGTTTTGGCATCGGCCGCGTCAGAAGTTCCCGTTTGTACCTGGACACTAGGGGCTTAGGGCATTGTTCTGCCCGGTATCATAAAGACCGAACACCTCAGGGAGTGTTCGGCGTCTCGAGTTAGGCCTTATATGCATCAGCTCCGAATCATGTCTTTGGTCAAATGTTGGGTTTGCCCGGCTCCTGTGTTTTGCTGCCTTACGTTCCGTATCATCGGCTAACACGGCACCAGGAGAACTACTGCGATTGTGCCCCGGTTCGGCCGGGCGAGCACCTCAGTAGAGAAAGCCGAAAACTGACTGTCATGATATAGCGAGAGACTGGTCAACCACTCGATCGACCATTGAAATGTTTAGAATTCCTCCGCTTTGACGAAGGACCGCTTCCCGGTCAGGCACATACGCACCCCGAGTTCGGAGATGAGCGGTGCTGCCAGGGGCTATATAGTAGCCCCACATTCGAGCTCCTATGGCTAAGTGAAAGTGATAAAGCATTATAGTCCGGTTGCCTAGTTTGCTACGCTATCACCTCCTTAAAAGGACCAAGACGTTGGATTAAGTGTGAAAAAGCGTTTTTCTTTTTGCAAACACCCCCGCACCATGTGCGTGGGGGCTGAAGCCAAAGACTGCCATCTTTCAGATTATACATAAACATACGGCCGCACAGGAGATAGTTCAATACTTGAGCCCACAAGTATAAAAAGCTATTGTATTATAAATATGATCTCAGAAATCATACATGTCATTCAAACATAACATTTTTTGAGCACTGTGACTCTATTAAACGAGCGCCCTGCAGGACTTCCTCAAAATAGTGCTCGGTGGGGAACCGACTTTTATCCGAACCCCGGGATGCAACAGCGGTGGCATCCATCTCAGCCCAGTATGTCTTACCACGGGCAAGAGCCATCCGTGCACCTTCTATACACGCCGACCGCTTCATCGCCCCAATACGTGGCACCGCCCCAAGGAATTGCTGCAACAAGCCAAAATAACTCTTCGGCTTGGGCCTTCCCAGCCACAGATGAGTGACCACATCCGTCATGGCAAGTCCGGACAATCTATTTAGCTCAGCCCACTCAACCAGCCGATCACTCAGCGGAAGTTGACGCTCCGGACTATGGAATTGAGACCAGAAAAGCTCTTCCATTTCGTGATCCTTCTGGCTTCGGAAGTGCATGACTGCGTCCGCCGCACTCGCTGCCAAGTCCAGATAAGGATCCTCCGCACCATACAATCGGCCCAGCTGAGCATACTTCGGATCCATGAACTTCCTGCACAGCATAAAGGTCTTTCCAGCCACAATGTCTCGGACTTGACGCAGTTCCTCCTTCATAGCCCGCATCGCACTACGGGCATCCTTGGCTTCGGCGTCGGCCTTCTTCAGGTCCTCTTGTTCTGCTCGACGTTCTCTTTCAAGAACCTCCTGGCGGTCAGTAGCAACTTTTAATTTCACGGCCATTCCGGCCATCTCCTCCCTGCTTCGGCAGTGAGCAGCCTTCTCGGCTTCTAGCTCTTCCACTGCCTTCGAGGCAGCCGCCTCGCTTTTTCTGGCTTGCTCCTTGACCCGAGCAAGTTCTGCTCGAAGGCCTTCCATAGCAGCGGCACCATCTGCATCAAGCATACAAATTGTAAGGCATGGGTGTCAGCTCCCTTACTAGGCGACCGCAGAGCAACCATGTACCTTGTGACTCATCAAGTCGTTTATTGACTAGCGAGATGTCCGCATCCGCAACGTCGAGTTGCCTTCTCAGCTCAGCAAATCCATCAGTCTGGCTGGCCACCGGACGATCCGCCACCTGCATAGGAAAGGTGGCATTCTATAACTGAGATTATGATCCTTGGCACGCTATCGCTTTCGACAGCATACCAAGTCTCAGGGGCTACTATCTATACAGGGCGCACTTCATGTGCAAAACTGTCAAAAGGTATGTTATTTTTTGCATACCTCAAAGCCCGTCAGCAAACTTCCGACGGCCTCATACAACCCGCTCTCGGCGGACGAGATCCTTTCAATAACCATACTCATTAATGTGCGGTGATCTTTCGAGATGGACGCCCTCTTAAGCAAATCCTGCAGTTCCACCGGCCGTACTCCAATGGGTGTCGAACTCTCGGGCCCCGCCGGACTCGGGGAGACCCTCCACGACGACACCTCAGGGTCGTCCGCCCCGCATAATGGGGCGGCAGATGGAGGCGTTTCACTCTCCATCATCTCCGGACGAAGGTCCCCCGAAGATGAGCTGTGCTGAGACGGGCTGAGATCCGAACTACAAGACGAAAACTTCGGTTACCCTTGAAAATTAAGCAGGGGTATCCACTATTACAAAATTCCTCCCTTTTTACTTACGGCTCGCTGGAGGGCTGATTCCTCCGAGGAGACAGTGCGGCCGGGGCTCTTCCCGGCACAGAACCTTCCGGTACAGATTTCTTTCCCCGCTTTGAGGCCTTGGCCTCCGGGTCTTCGGAAGCTGTCCTCTTCCCCCCCTGGAAGGAGGGGCTCTTGATTCCTCCCTTACTGAAAGCCTCCTTGGCAGAGGTAGTAGTTCCCCTGTGCCCCCCTTCGCCCTCCTCCGAGGATGCAACCTCCAACATTTTGACTAACACGGGATCCTTCATGGTCTCAGGGAGGGGGGCCGGACACCATATCAGTTTTGCTAGCGCTATCCACTCCTATTCAAGGGATAGCTGGTTAAAGGGCAAACCCACGATAAATAAGTGGACAGTGTGTCCGGACATAGGGCTACTTACTTGAGTATCCGGGTGATTGCAGCTTACGCCAGCATCCTCGGTCAAGTCCGGACGCATCTCTTGTGATCCGAAGAACAGTTTGTACATCTCCATGGGTGTCAAACCCATGAAGTGTTGAAGAGCTCATGGCCCCTCCGGATTAAATTCCCATAGGTGGAGGGGGCGACGTTTGCAGGGCAGTAGGCGCCGGATCAGCATAACCTGTACTACTGCGACTAGATTGATCTCCCTTTCTTGGAGGCCTCGAATCCGGTCCTGCAAAAGGGGTACGTCTTTGGGCGGCCCCCAGTCACGCCCCTTGTTGACCCATGACGTCAACTGTTGTGGAGGGCCCGAGTGGAAGACGGGCGGCGGCCTCTGCCTTCTGCCCCTGGGAGCGGTGATATAGAACCACTACTGTTGCCACATGCCGAGCTCCTCTTGAAAAGAGCCCTCGGGCCATGGAGCATCGGCCCTCTTGCTTATAATCGCCCCTCTGCACTCTGCCTGACGCCCCTCGATCATCTTCGGCTCCACATTGAAGGTTTTGAGCCACAAGCCGAAGTGAGGGGTAGTGCGGAGGAAAGCTTTGCAAACGACAATAAATGATGAGATGTGGAGGATGGACTCCGGAGCCAAGTCATGGAATTCCAGCCCATAGTAAAACATGAGCCCCCTCACGAAGGGGTCCATCGGGAAGCCTAAACTCCTACGGAGGTGAGACATGAACACAACGCTCTCGCCGGGCTCGGGAGTCGGAATAACTTGCCCTTGGGCAGGCAACCTATGCAAAATCTCATAGGTCAAGTACCTGGCGTCTCTCAGCTTTAACACGTCTTCTTCCATGACGGAGAAGGGCATCCACCAGCCCCGTGGGTCGGAGCTGGACATTGTCGAAGGTCGAAGGTACCCGAATCTGGAGCCCTGGGTGTTGGAACTCGGGGGCGAGGGGCGGATTCGATTGAGGATTGAAGAAAAAGAACCGGCCTTGGTCTCATTATAAAGAGGAAGAATACCGAGAGCCTTCCCCGTGACCATTTGGAACCCGCCTTCGATGGAGGGGGCGTGGCGACGGGTGCGGTTGGGTTACCGACATCCGTATTAATGGGAATCCCGGAATAAGGGGAACACGATCTCTGCTTCGACAAAGAAGTGCCAAGGAAACTGCTTCGCTAAACGCGCTGAGGTGGTATAATAAAAATAATTTGAGTAAAGGCTTGGTAGTGGTGTGATGTCACGCCATCAAATACGTCAGCAGATTGAACTTGTGTAAATATTATTCTCTTTACGGTGGTATGTGGAAATTATTTTGCAGAGCCGGACACTATCCTGGTGTTCATGATCTTCTATGAATTATTCGGAAGGAGAACCCACCTTGCAATACCGAAGACAACATGCGCGCCGGACTCATCGTCATTTAAGCCTGGTTCAGGGGCTACTGAGGGAGTCCCGGACTAGGGGGTGTCCGGATAGCCGGACTATCATCATCGGCCAAACTCCAAGACTATGAAGATAGAAGATTGAAGACTTTGTCCCGTGTCCGAATGGGACTTTCCTTGGCGTGGAAGGCAAGCTTGGCGATACGGATATGTGGATCTCCTACCATTGTAACCGACTCTGTGTAACCCTAGCCCTCTCCGGTGTCTATATAAACCGGATGGCTCTAGTCCATAGGACGAACAACAATCATACCATAGGCTAGCTTCTAGGGTTTAGCCTCCTTGATCTCGTGGTAGATCTACTCTTGTAACACACATCATCAATATTAATCAAGCAGGACATAGGGTTTTACCTCCATCAAGAGGGCCCGAACCTGGGTAAAACATCGCGTCCCTCGTCTCCTGTTACCATCCGCCTAGACGCACAGTTCGGGACCCCCTACCCGAGATCCGCCGGTTTTGACACCGACAGCCGCCCACCACCTTTGGCTTCACGTTGAAGGTCTTCAGCCATAGGCCAAAGTGGGGCGTAATGCGGAGGAAGGCCTCGCACACGACGATGAATGCCGAGATGTTGAGGATAAAGTTGGGGGCCAGATCGTGGAAGTCCAGCCCGTAGTAAAACATAAGTCCGCGGACAAACAGGTGGAGGGGGAATCCCAGTCCGCGGATGAAGTGAGAGAGGAATACTACCCTTTCCTGGGGTTTCGGGGTAGGGATGATCTGCCCTTCAGTCGGAAGCCGGTGTGCGATATTTGCGGACAGGTATTTGGCCTCCCGAAGCTTCGTGATGTCCTCCTCCATGACGGAGGAGGCCATCCACTTGCCTCCCGCTCCAGACATGTTCAGAATGACTTTGCGGAGAAGGTGAAAGCTTGGGCACTAGATCTCGAGCGAGAGAGAATGGATGAGCAGAGGAAGAAGAAGGCGTGGGTGAGAAAGGGGAATCCTTATATTTTTATAAAGGCGGTAGAAACTATGCACCTCCCCACTTACCCTAGAAACTCGCTTATTCCCCAAGCGCCGTGTTAATGGCGAGGTTGGGTTACCCACACCCGTATTGATGAGAATCCCGTGATAAGGGGACACGATCTCTGCTTCGACAAGATGTGCCAATAAAACCGCCTCGCAAGATGTGCAGTAGCAGGTAGAGAAAAATGGTTTGTATAATGACCGAGCCGCGGCGTGATGTCACGCTATGAAAAAGTTGTTAGCAGATTAGACTTGTGAAATATTGTGCTCTCTACGGTGGTATGTGGTATTTGTTTTGCAGAGCCGGACACGATTCTTGTGTTCAAGATCTTCTTTGGAGTATTCGGAGAAAGAACCCGCCTTGCAATGCCGAAGACAATCTGCACGCTGGACTCATCGTCATTGAAGCCTGTTTCAGGGGCTATTGAGGGAGTCCTGGATTAGGACGTCCTCGGACAGCCGGATTATATGCTTATGTCGGACTATTGGACTATGAAGATATAAGATTGAAGACTTCGTCCCGTGTCCGGGTGGGACTCTCCTTTGCGTGGAAGGCAAGCTTGAGAACTCAGATACGTAGATTTCCTTCTCTGTAACCGACTCTGTGTAACCCTAGCCCCCTCCGGTGTCTATATAAACCAGAGGGTTTAGTCCGTAGGACAACAACAATCATAATCATAGGCTAGCTTCTAGGGTTAGCGTCTACGATCTCGTGGTAGATCAACTCTTGTAATACTCATATCATCAAGATCAATCAAGCAGGAAGTAGGGTATTATCTCCATAGAGAGGGCCCGAACCTGGCTATACATTATGTTCCCCGCCTCCTATTACCATTAGCCTTAGACGCACAGTTCGGGACCCCCTACCTGAGATCCGCCAGTTTTGACACCGACAGTGTGTTTGTCGAGATCCATGAATTGTCAGTTTATGATCAAGTTTATCTATGAGAAATAATTGAATCTTCTCTGAATTCTTTTATGTGTGATTGGTTATCTTTGCAAGTCTCTTTGAATTATCAGTTTGGTTTGGCCTACTAGATTGATCTTTCTTGCAATAGGAGAAGTGCTTAGCTTTGGGTACAATCTTGTGGTGTCCTTTCCCAGTGACAGCAGGGGCAACAAGGCATGTATTGTATTGTTGCCATCGAGGATAAAAGGATGGGGTTTATATCATATTGCATGAGTTTATCCCTCTACATCATGTCATCTTGCTTAATGCGTTACTCTGTTCTTATGAACTTGATTCTCTAGATGCAGGCAGGAATCGGTCGATGTGTGGAGTAATAGTAGTAGATGCAGAATCGTTTCGATCTACTTATTGTGGACGTGATGCCTATATACATAATCATGCCTAGATACTCTCATAATTATACACTTTTCTATCAATTGCTCGACAGTAATTTGTTCACCCACCGTAATACTTATGCTATCTTGAGAGAAGCCACTAGTGAAACCTATGGCCCCTGGGTTTATCTTTTATCATACAAGTTTCCATCTACTTTTATTTGCATCTTTTACTTTCCAATCTATATCACAAAAATACCAAAAATATTTATCTTATCTTATTATCTCTATCAGATCTCACTTTTGCAAGTTACCATGAAGGGATTGACAACCCCTTTATCGCGTTGGTTGCGAGGTTCTTGTTTGTTTGTGTAGGTGCATGGGACTTTTGAGGAGCCTCCTACTGGATTGATACCTTGGTTCTAAAAAACTGAGGGAAATACTTACACTACTTTGCTGCATCACCCTTTCATTGCACTTGCGAGTGAGGCAAGGCTTTCTTTTAGAATACATCCTACCCGATTTTGGTTGACGATTGCATTCTATTCCAATTATTCACTTGTTTTTCTTGTCACTGTGGAAAACCAACGCAGTGCTCAAGAGGTAGTAAGAAGGATTTTTGGCGCCGTTGCCGGGGAGGTCTTCGCTCAAGTCAAGACATACCAAGTACCCATCACAAACTCATCTTCTTCGCATTACATTATTTGCCATTTGCCTCTCGTTTTCCTCTCCCCCACTTCACCCTTGCCATTTTATTCGCCCTCTCTTTCCCATTCCTCTCTCTTTCGCTTGCCTCTCGTGTGCCTGTTTGCCCTTATGGCTTTGCCTAAGAAGTTGATCTGCATCTTAAAAGGTTGGAAGAGATTGAATTAAATGTTATATGCTTTATGACTTTACAGTTCGAGCATAATAATTTCTTTAGAAAAGAGCTTAAAGAACAAAAAAGCTTTATGGACTATATGAATAAAGAACTAGATGATATGTCTAAGGAATTTTATGGTTTGAATTCTCAGATTGCTCGTCTTGAAAAATCAATAGCCCAAATTTCTGATAAACAAGCCACCTTAGTTAATAAGATGGCTGTCAAACCGGAAGGTTTAGGGGAAAATAATGATGAAGATCTAAAAGTTATTGATGTGTCCCCTATTAAATCTTTGTTTTGCAATATGAATCTTGATAATGATGGGACTGGAGATGAGTCAACTTTAGTTAAAAGGCGTCCCAATGATTCAGAGTTTTTAGATCTTGATGCTAAAATTGGTAAAAGTGGGATTGGAGAGGTCAAAACTTTACATAGCATTGAACCCACTATTATGGATTTCAAGGAATTTAATTATGATAATTGTTATGTAATAGATTGTATTTCCTTGTTGTAATCCGTGTTGAATTCTCCTCATGATTATAGTCAAAATAAAGCTTTTACCAAACATATTGTTGATGCTTTGATGCAATCATATGAAGAAAAACTTGAATTGAAAGTTTCTATACCTAGAAAACTTAAATATGAGTGGGAACCTACTATAAAAATTAAAATTAAAGATCATGAATGCTATGCTTTGTGTGATTTGGGTGCTAGTGTTTCCACGATTCCAAAAACTTTATGTGATGTGCTAGGTTTCCATGATTTTGATGATTTCTCTTTAAACTTGCACCTTGCAGATTCCACCATTAGGAAACCTATGGGAAGGATCAATGATGTTCTTATTATTGCAAATAGGAATTATCTGCCTGTAGATTTTATCGTTCTTGATATAGATTGCAATCTTTCATGTCCTATTATTCTTGGTAGACCTTTCCTTAGAATGATTGGTGCAATTATAGATATTAAGGAAGGGAATATTAGATTCTAATTTCCATTAAGGAAAGGCATGGAACACTTTCCAATAAAGAAAGCCAAATAACTTATGAATCTATCATGCGAGCTACTTATGAATTGAATGCCAAAGATGGCAATACTTAGATCTATCCTCACTTTTATGCCTTGCTAGGGGCGTTAAACGATAGCGCTAGTTGGGAGGCAACCCAATTTTATTTTTGTTTCTTGCTTTTTGCTTCTGTTTAGTAATAAACATTTAATCTAGCTTCTTTTTAGATGTGCTTTTATGTTTTAATTAGTGTTTGTGCCAAGTAGAACCTATAGGATAACCTACGGTGATAGTTAATTTGATTATGCTGAAAAACAGAAACTTTTGCGCGCACGAGAATAATTTTAATAAATCACAGAAACGTTCTTTTGCGTTGATTCTTTTGGAAGTTGATCAATAGACAAATTTCCCAGGACTTCTTATTTTGTTAGGAGTTTTAGAGTTCCAGAAGTATTCGAAAGTTACAGGTTTCTACAGACTGTTTTGTTTTTGACTGATTCTATTTTTCGTGTGTTGTTTGCTTATTTTGATGCATCTATGGCTAGTATCAGGGGGTATGAACCATAGAGAAGTTGTAATATAGTAGGTTTAACACCAATACAACTAAAAAATGAGTTCATTACAGTACCTTATGTGGTGGTTTTTCTTTCTTGCACTAACGGAGCTTATGAGATTTCTTGTTGAGTTTTGTGTTGTGAAGTTTTCAAGTTTTAGGTAAAGATTTGATGGACTATGGAATAAGGAGTGGCAAGAGCCTAAGCTTGGGGATGCCCATGGCACCCAGGATATTCAAGGATAACCAAAAGCCTAAGCTTGGGGATGCCCCGGAAGGCATACCCTCTTTCGTCTTCGTCTATCGGTAACTTTACTTGGAGCTATATTTTTATTCGCCACATGATATGTGTTTTGCTTGGAGCGTCTTGTGTAATATGAGTCTTTGCTGTTTAGTTTACCACAATCATCCTTGTTGTACACACCTTTTGGGAGAGACTCACATGATTTGGAATTTATTAGAATACTCAATGTGCTTCACTTATATCTTTTGAGCTAGATAAGTTTTGCTCTAGTGCTTCACTTATATCTTTTAGAGCATGTCGGTGGCTTTATTTTGTAGAAATTGTTGATCTCTCATGCTTCACTTATATCATTTTGAGAGTCTTTTAGAACATCATGGTATTTTCTATGGTTATAAATTTGGTCCTAGAATGATGAGCATCCAAGTTGGGTATAATAAAAACTATCATAGAAAGTGCATTAAACACTATGATAAATTTGATGCTTGATAATTGTTTCGAGATATAAAGGTGGTAATGTTAGAGTCATGCTAGTTGGGTAATTATGAAATTGAGAAAT